>NC_134019.1:40037872-40341372 GCF_040712315.1 Castanea sativa | reverse complement strand
GTCAAGATTTCACTGTAGCTAAAAATTCTTGAATACATACCCAAAATGACCAACAATGTGGTCACTTTTGAAATCATGTTTACCCTCAGACCGATTTGAATACAATATCCTTTTATAGGGAAGATAAGATATACTTCGTGGGGAAAAGTTGCTCAATAATTAGAGTCCTCTATACTTAGAGTCAGTTTAGTTGAATGGGAAAACAAGGAAGAGAGAAAGTGAGGAATAGAAAATGAATTTTTGGGTTGTTCGGTTGGGAGGAAAAGAGAGATTTTGGCAAGGCTCAAGTATTTTCTCCCCAAGCCAACCATAATATAATCTCTCTAATTAAGAGAGAAAACTTGGGTGATTGTGTTTGTTGTTGCTTCAGTTGATTTCAATTACATTTTTATCCCTCTAATTATAACGTTGATTACAACTACCAACCACGCATCTTTATTTCCTTCTTGGGAGAAATTCTACATTATCCCCATTTTTTTGGGGTGCAGTAATTACAAGTAGTCAACCTACCAATATATCACATTTGATGGTTTCATCGTCACATTAAGTAGTATCAATATCAAATATGACCATACTTACATTTGGTGGTTCCCTTATTGTTTAGTCATATAAGATGATTTTATTGTCATATTAGACAGTACTAAAATCACATATAACCTTACTTTTGTCACATTCAATGATTTTTTTCATTCATATTAGATGGCTCCAATATCACATTGGGCAATACTAACATCACATTTTACCATACGTTTGTCACATTTGGTGGTTTTCTTATTTTTTTTAGTCACATTAGATGGTTTTATCACCTCATTGGATAATACCAACATCATATACGATCGTACTTTTATCACACTTGATGATTCCATTTTTTTTTCTCACATTGGATGATGCAAACATCATAGCCCATCTTATTCCAAAGAAGCAACCCGCCCGCTCTTTTTTTGTTTGTAGAAGATATTTTTTGTTGGACCCTCCCCCCCCCCTCTTTTTTAGTTTTAGGCAGTATCAACATCACATATGACTATATCATTGTTATATTCAATGGTTCTTTGTTTTTTTACTCACATTGGATAGTTCTAACGTCAAATTGGGTATTATGAACATCACATATGATCATACTATTGTTACATTCGGTAGTTCCTTTCTTTTTTAGTCACAGTGGATGGTGTTAACATCACATTAAGTAGTACCAGCATCTTGTATAATTCTACCATTGTCACATTAGATGGTTTTCTTATTTATTAGTCATACATTGGATGGTTCCATAGTCACGTTGGGTAATACCAAAGTCACATTTGACCCATTACATTGTTAAATTCAATAAATTTCTTATGTTTTAGTCACATTAGGTAGTGCCAAAGTCACATTAGTAGTATACCAACATCTCATATAACCTTATTATAGTCACGTTTGATATTTACCTTTTCTTTTTGTTACATTGGTTGGTTCCATAGTCACATTGGGCATTACCAATATCACATATGGTCATACTATTGTTACTTTCAGTGGTTCTTTTATTTTTTACACACAATAGATAGTACTATTGTCATATTAGGTCGTACCAACACCACATATGACCATATCACTATCACATTTGGTGGTTCATTTATTTTTTACTTACATTGGATAGTGTCAACATCACATTAGATGGTACCAACATCACAAATGATTGTATCATTGTCACATTTAATGGTTCCCTTAATTTTCTTACTCATATTAGATGCTACCAACATCACATTAGGTAGTACTACATTACATATAAGCGTACCACTATAACATATGGTAATTCTCCTATTTCTCTCACATTGGATGGTGTTGATGTTAGATAGAACTAGCATCACATATGATTGTACCATTGTCACATTTAGTGATTACCTTTTTTCTTTGTCATATTGGATGGTATCAACGTCACATTAATTGGTGATTACCAAAGTTACATTTGGCGGTTCCTTTTATTTTTTTAAACACTCTTGATGGTACCAACGGAACATTGGGTAGTGCCATCCAATATGACTAAAACTCAACATGGCTAATAATGAAAATAAAAATGAAAATTTTATTTTTATGCCACTTAATTAAGATGCATAACCTAAAATAATTTTATTTTAACATTTATTATAAATTTTCTCAATGTTGATCTTCTCTCCATTCTCTGTCACTTTCTCAATGAGTTTGGGTATCCCTCTTGCCCTCTTTACGATTGAAATATTCAAAATATTTTGAGATTTAAAATTTCATATTTTAATAAAAAGCTATTGGATTAAATAATAAGTCATGGTATGTTTATCACATGTTCACTCTCTCCACCTCTCCAAGTAACTTTTGGAATGGGTGGCTCAAATTTTCATTGTTCATCAATTTCAATAAAACTCATGACTGCGATTCATATAAGTTCCAAAATATCATCATCGTTGTCTCAGAGTTAGAGAAATGCCTTACATTATTTTTTTTCTATAATGAAATTGAAAGGGCAAATGAGTTATAATGTATTTCATCATAAAGAAACCAATACAATAATCTATGATATGTGAGAGAAAAATTCTATATCAAATTGATGTTGAGAGAGCAAAATCTAATATTGAGTTTTTTTTAGTAATAACTAAAAATTTAACAATGAATTGTCCTAAAATAGGAATAAACTTAAAACTAACATGGAAACTATACATGCCCAAAAATAGCTATAAAATCTATGAGTGAGAATATACCGCAAAACCTTGAATATGACTAAAATTCTGTCATTAACAAATAAAGTGAGTGAAATAAAATTCAAAAACTTTAAAAATGATTAAAATTTCATTGAAACCTTAAAATAACCTAAATACCCATAATACCTTAAATTTCAAAAATGATGTGAAAATCCCAAGAATGATGTGAAAATCCCTAAAATCTTTAAAATGACCATAATAGCATTAGAACTACTATATTTAGGTTGGGTAGAAAATAGGGGTATTTTTTGTAACTGTTTTTTCCCATTATTTTCTGTTTCCAAAAACAATGTTCTATTTTTGAGATTAAAACATTTGTTTGGCAACCTAAAATGGATAGAAAACAAAAAATTTTCTCAAAACTCAATTTGTGAATGAAATTGAAAACATGCAAAATGCTGTTTTCAGTTTCTAATTTTCAAAAGTCAATAAAAACATGCATTTAATTTAATGAATTTGTCTCATTTAATGAGTTAGGATTAGAGTTCAAATCCTAGTAACAACATATTTTAGTATTTTCTTTCTTTTTTCTTCAAAAAACTATTTTTATAATTTCAACTAACCAAATATGTTTTTTATTTCATAAATACAAGAAAATTGTTTTTTTCTTTATATTCCCAAAAAAAAAATTTTTAAAATAGAAAACAAAAATTGTTACCAAACATAACCAAGATTTTTGAGTTGTTTGGTTGGGAGAGAAAAATGGAGAGATTTTGGTAGGGCTTGGGTATTTTCTACTCGGGCCATCAAAATGTAATCTCTCCAATTTAGAGAGAAAACTTAGGTGATAGAATGTTTTTTGTCTCTCTCATTATAACATTAACCACAATTACCAACTACATATCTTAATCTTTTTTTTCTTTTCTTTTTTTTGCAAAAAATCTTATCTTCTTTCTTTATTTTTATTTTTTTTCAAATGCAACATTTCTGCTTTTTGTTCACTATAGAGTCTCTGTCAATGATCCTGATCTTTCACTGCTTCTCTCTCATAGTCTAGGAATCACGAACACTTCATTTAAGGTGTCGTACCTGCGTCATACTAGTGTTGTATCTGCCGTTTTACATTATATTTTTTCTAAAATTGCTCGTGTCACCGTATCATATCTGAGTCCATGTCCATGCTTCCTAGCTTGCAGAACCTCGTCCACTTGACTCTGCGCGCATCTAGATTCACTTCCAGAATGCTTCAAAGTAGAGGATTCAAAGTTGCAATCTAGTCTAAGTCAACTAGTTATCTTGAAATGAGTTGGTTTTCACTTTCAGTGAAGGAGTTGTGGATGTTGTCAATGGTGGCTTTAGTGATTATGAATTGTGAGCTATTGATTGCGTTGACGATTTCAAGTTTAATATAAACTAGTCACTAACCTGTGCAATGCACGGAAGGTAAGCCATTGTGAAATTTCAATCAATTTTATGTTTAAAACATAATGATTAACATAATGTCTCTAGCATAATTATCCCAAACATGTAATTTTAAGTAGCAAGTAGCAATAGCTCGATTTTTATCTTCAGTATCACATTTAAGACCATGATCACTTCCCCTGTCCTAAGATCCAACATCAAATAGCCATATCATATATATAACTTTGACGTTGTCTAGAAAAAATGTAGTTATAAATATAGTAAAATATATATGGATTTAATATTGAAAACTTTTTGCTAAAAGTACTCTAAATAAAAGTAATTGTTAGCTAAAATAATACAGTGGGACCTAGGAATAGTACCAAAACGTGCAATGGGTCCATGAATAGTAACAAAAATAAGCTGAATAGTAAAATAAATGGGCTTTTTAATTTGGAGCCAAATGCACACTTATTGGGAACATTGTTAACAAATCTTGTAAAAAAGATTTCAATTTTTTTTTTTCATTTGTGTATTATGTTTTTGTAGGAAAGATTGATTCTCAGCTGGGCATTATAATTTGTGGAAATTTAATGCTCCTTTTGTTTACATAAATTTTTAAGAGCATCATCTTCGTGTTTGTATTTCTTGTAGCAAGGAGTTGAAGACTTTTTTTCAAGACCTCCTTCAGGTATTATAAGGAACATCTTTCCTTTCCATACAAAAATTTAAAAAAAAATGTTATATAATCCATAGAACTTTCATAAAATCATGAAAAATACAAACCTTTCTTGTAAGGTCAAATTCACATAATTAAGCCTGTCACCATCTAACTTTTACAATGAAAATATCCAATTAGAATGGTTACAAAATATCTCCCATATGCCAAGCACAAAAACCTAATCAAAAAAAGAAAAGAAGAAAGAAAAATCAATTTAATACTTTATAAAATATCAAAAGGTCAGAAAACTAACAAATTATGGTCCATACGAAACACTAGACCTATCAATTTGATCCCAATTCACAACCAACATCAAAACAAAACTATAATTGAAAGAAAAAACGTAAAGGACTTGTTAACACATAGTACCGATGAGCCCGAGATGTTGGAGTTGGGATACACATTCCTAGGGACTTAAGAATTGCACTGCCACTGCCTTCTGAAGAGGAAAAAAAGAAAAAAGAACACAATGGATAAATTGAATCTCAAACAAAGAGAGATAAACTATTTCACAAAATCATAGACCTCTACGCTGAAGAAGAAAGTGAACTGGAGACAGAGGAGAAGACGTTACTATGTTGCATGCGTTTAGGGTTTGTGGAGTACCTACCTTAAGGGTTTGTGGAGGAAGATTTTAAAACCCAAATAATAAAACCAAAAAACCTAAAATGGAATATAGCATTAAAACCTGCTAAAAAAATATTTGTGAAAACTAAAGGCTCTCCACCGTACATAGAGAGAGGGTGAAGAATTAGAATGAACTTGAAGTTTTTGAGTTTTGTCTCAAGAAATATAAACTGAAATTTATTAGGAAATGTGTAAAATCTATAACTACCCACTGGAACAATGCAATTGAACACCAACAATAGCAAAAAATTGTACTGAAATGGTTTGTATAAGCCCCAAATGAAAAGATACATTCTTCAGTGTTTTTAATGGTAGATGTGACATTAATTTATGTAGCCATGTGGCACATGAAAAAGTGGTCAACAAAAAATCAAACGTTTCGACTATTAGTTATTACTAGTCATAGACCCGCGCGTTGCGCGAGATAATATTATTGTTTTAGTTATTATTGCTTAATAGTTGATTTTTCATTTTCTTTCAAGTTAATATATTGATTTTTGAAAAATATACAATCTAATATATTAATTCAACAACAAAAATAATAATAATGTTGAATAAAATAATGTGAGAAGAAAAAAAAGTTAAAAAAAAAGGATATAACAATAAACACCAAATTAATTATCTCTAAATAAATACCAAATTATTTAAATCATATTATGTAATATTACATTCTTATATACTATATTTAATTCTTTACAATGCAATATGATAAAATTTAACAACCAATGTGAAAAAAAAAAAAAAAAAAAAAACAACAACAACAACAACTTAAAACACAATTAAATCACATCAACCTAAAGTAGAGTTCTAAAAAACACTAAAATTTCTCAACCTAAAGCAGAGATACAAAAAAAAAAATATATATATATATATATATATATATATATAAATCACCAAAAATTGAGAGAGAGAGAGAGAGAGAGAAATTAATTTTTTTGTGAAGAAAAATTATGCATATAATGGAAAAGAGAATGCCAAATTTATACTAAAAGGATAACAATAAGAAGAACCAAAATAAAGGGAAAGATGAAGAGTGATATTAAGAGAAAGGGTAGTGGGGAGATGAAAATGTAAATGTTAAAAAAAAAGTACAAGTTAATTTATTTAAATTTAAATAAAATATTATATGTTTAATTAAAAAAAGAAAATATAAATAATTTAATTATATGGAGAATGTGACTGAGTTTAAATATTGAATAAAATAAGATTAAAAGATTAAAAAAGTAAATATATATATATAACAATAAACTCCAAATTACCCAAATCATGTTATGTAATAGAATAATATATATATATATTATATTTTTTAATTTTTAATATTTTTATAACGCAATAGTATAATATTTAACAATCAAAGAGAACCAAAAAAACTTAAAACGCAAAACTAAATTGTACCAACCCAACGTAGAGTTATAACAAACACAAAAATTTATCAACTTAAGCAAACATGTAGGAAAATAAAAAATAAAAAATAAAAACACTCCAAAATTTTGTGTGTGTGTGTGTGTGTGTGTGAGAGAGAGAGAGAGAGAGAGAGGGAGAGCGAGAAATAACCTTTCTGTGATGGAAAACTATACAAAGAATGTAAGAGAGAATAACAAATTTATAGAGAATGATGTGAATATGAAGAGACAAAATAAGGAATATGAATGGAAAGATGAATAATGACATTAAGGTTGAGGGTACGTAGTGGGGAGATGAAAAGGTAAGGGAGGGAAAGATGAAGAGACAAAATAAAGAAAGATGAAAAGTGATATTAAGGTGGAGGGTAGTGGGGAGATGAAAAGGTAAAGGCATGAGAAAGATTGGAGAAAATGCAATTATTAAAAAAAAGCAAATGTTAAAAAACAATTGTAGGAAAATTAGAAAGAAAAAGGATAATGATGTGAATGCTGATGTGGCTTAACGTGAACACAGTAACATTAAAAGCTAGGTTTTAGCTTTTATATATATATATATATATATATATATATATATATATATATATATATATCACCAAAAATTGAGAGAGTGAGAGAGTGAGAGAGAGAGAAATAAATTTTTTTGTGAAGAAAAATTATGCATATAATGGAAAGAGAATGTCAAATGTATACTATAACAATAAGAATAACCAAAATAAAGGGAAAGATGAAGAGTGATATTAAGAGAGAGGGTAGTGGGGAGATGAAAATGTAAAGGGAAAGAGAAAGATTGAAGAAAGTGTAAATGTTAAAAAAAGTAAGTACAATTTAATTTATTTAAATTTAAATAAAATATTATATGCTTAATTAAAAGAAAAAACAAAGAAATAATTTAATTATATGGAGGATGTGACTGAGTTTAAATATTAAATAAAATAAGATGAAAAGAGTAAAAAAGTAAATATATATAACAATCAACTCCAAATTACACAAATCATGTTATGTAATAGAATAATATATATTATATTCTTATATATTATCTTTTTTAATTTTTTAATTTTTTTATAATGCAATAGTATAATATTTCACAATCAAAGAGAACCAAAAAAACTTAAAACACAAAACTAAATCGTACCAACCCAATGTAGAGTTATAACAAACACAAAAATTTATCAACTTAAGTAGAGATGTAGGAAAATTAAAAAAAACACTCCAAAAATTTGTGTGTATGTGTGTGTGTGAGAGAGAGAGAGAGAGGGAGGGAGAAACAACCTTTCTGTGATGGAAAACTATGCAAAGAATGTAAGAGAGAATAACAAATTTATAGAAGATGATGTGAATATGAAGAGACAAAATAAGGAATATGAATGGAAAGATGAATAGTGAGATTAAGGTTGAGAGTAGTGGGGAGATGAAAAGGTAAGGGAGGGAAAGATGAAGAGACAAAGTAAAGAAAGATGAAAAGTGATATTAAGGTTGAGGGTAGTAGGAAGATGAAAAGATAAAGGCAAGAGAAAGGTTGGAGAAAATGCAATTATTAAAATAAAATAAAAAGCAAATGTTAATAAACAATTGTAGGAAAATAAGAAGAAAAAAAAAGGATAATGATGTAAATGCTGATATGACTCAACGTGAGCATAATAACATTAAACGGCACGTTTCAGGTTTTAGTAATATATAGATTATATAAATTCTAAAATTTAAATACACTCATCATGTAAGGTGTATAGCTAGAGATTTTAAAAATTCTTGAAAATAAGAGCCGAAGGTATAGTCTTGAGTCATTTGGTTGCCCATGAAACCACCAAAGACTCAGTTTGTATAAATACGTTTCAGCTAGACATTTTAACAAACTCTTGGTATTCCAAATTGAGTACTGGCTGCACTCTTTGCATTAAACGTCCACCCCAAATATATGTTTCGAAACAAAAATTAATATCTTCGCTTTTAAACCACCTTATACGTTGTCGTTTAACTCCCTTTGGTACTCGACTTTGTTTTATTTTTTATTTTTTATTTATAAAGTAAAATCTACTTTCAAACCTTTTTTGTTACTTTGCTCTTAATTAGCTTCTTGAGTCGAAACTTTCCGGGACTATAGAAACTCTGTGCAAATATGTCATTCTAATTTTCGTTAATCTTCTAAAAAAAACGTTAAATACATTAAGATACTTTGATATTTCAAGGTCTCATGGAGTAGTGGGTTTTTTTTTTTTTTACAATTAATTTCATTTTTTTGTCCTTTAAGTTTGGAATTTACTTCAAGAGATAAATTGATAAATATTTTGATGAAGAATAGAATTTACTTCTAAACTAATTCAGAAGAAAAATCCGCAAATTCACGACATAGTGATTCAAATGGCCATCCACATGTATTATAGGTTACATAACCTAATTAATGAATCAATTGGGTTGTTTGAATAATTTAATAAGTCTTATGATTTAATACATATAGATAGTTCAATGGATCACCATATAATAAATTAGAAAAAATTCCCCTAAATCAGTTTGGAGGAAAACTGTCATTTGATTAAAACCATGATCTAAAGGAAGAAAAACCAAACCCATTTCACACCATTTTAACACAACCCCTTTTTCACCATACTCAAAAACCAAAATTACAAACATCGACTCTACCCCTAGCGTGTATGATTATATCTCCAATCTGTTTAAATCTATTATCTATATCTAACTTGTATATGATTAGGTCATACTTGAATCTGTATGAGACAACCCATTTCTCAAGTATACATGAGGGCATAATAACGCAACTTCTCAAGTCTACGAGAAAGTAGATTTGTAAATGAATAGCTCAAGTTTGGCTCAAGAACAAATTAGTTAATGACGAGAAGTGTACAATGATTGTCCATAAAGTGACCATCATTACTAAGGATAACTGTCATTACTAAGGACAATCGTAAGCATACATTAATGCCCAGATATAAATTCCTTATTTAAATAGCACAAGTGTAACGGATGTACAGCTTTTTCCAGCTATCAGCTTACAGCTGTTACAACTACCTCAAGCTGACCATTACATAGCCATTACAAGACATTGAATGGGGAAGTTAAATGGCTACTAAATGAGTCATTTAACCCTCCAGCTCAACCATAACTGATAGATAACGATAAAATGCTCGTCTATATTGCAAACCGTCCAAATTAATGATGAGTAAAAGCATAGACAAGTGTAAGCGCAATAATTCCAGACAGCATTCAATGACCAAATGATAAATGAGCACGGAGCCGTTATTGCCGTCCAATGATGTGCATTTAAATGGCCGTTACGAACATTAAAGGGCTAGGATTAAGTGGTAATTATTGAGCCATAAATCCTTCAGCTGTGGTTAAACATTAAAGAGGCCAGTAAATTGAGCATTTATTCACACATACAAATTTCTCTACAAATTACTTATTTCTAAAGAGTTTAAGCTAATTTAAGCATCAGAGAGTCTTTGGCAGGCCCCAAACCAATGTCATTATCTACTTAATGTTTTCTCTTACACAGGATCTCCAAGTCGTCTATTGTATTGACGAGGAACATACTGGCGAGGCAAAATCACGTTTTATCAGTTAATATTTGTGTATTCAACAAACAATTCAAACTCAAGCTTAGGTCTATGCTCAACTATTAAGCAAGCTAAACTTCAATATCGTGTTTGTGAACAAGAATGTGAGTATAAGGCATGATTTTAAGTATATACAATACCATATTTTTATATATATACATGTATGAAACTATATTTATATAGACTTGAAATTAGATTTTGATAAGTTCATAAGATATCATTTTAAATAATATAAATATTCTATGTCGTAATAAAAATCATATATAATGTTAAGTTAGTTATCCAATACAAGGTTAATGAATCTAATTTTTTATATATTTACAAATGAAAACTTGTCTTTCTAATTATTATAAATAAAATATAATTTCAACTAAAATATAGTTCCTAACTATTAGAAGAGATTTAAGGAGCAAAAAATTTTGTAAGTGATATTTACTATATATGGGAAAAGAATAGGGTTAGATTCATAATTTCATATTACATATGATGTAACATTAAATAATATTACAGTCTTCAATATTTTTTTATTAGATATGATTTTTGACAAATCCACTATTGAATTAGATTACGAACCAAAAACCATTGATCCACAATTTAATTAAACCGGGTCAATGGGTTGAATTTTTTTTTTTTTTTAATAATTGAGAATTGGGGCGATGAGCTTCAACACTCATTTTGTTAAGCTTCATACAGATGGTAGTGCATTAGGAAATCTAGAGAAAGCAAACTTAGTCTCTTTCTCTTGATGACTCTATGCATGAAAATAAGAATGAAAAATACTAATTGGAATGAATGAGGGACGAACTATTTATATTTTATAGACACTTAACCATATGCACGAACGAATGAATTATTTCAAAAAGCTAAATGATCTTAATGGTCCAAATCGAAATTTTTTTAAGTGTTCCGATACTGTGCTTTTAAACAAATGAAGAAAGAAGAAGAAAGTGCTACTACATGTATTTATTCATGCATACGTCACTACAAAAAAACTGGCCTACTGCGGCGGGCCAAAACCGCCGCTAAAGCCCCAAAAACCGCCGCTATAGGTACATTTCACCTATTGCGGCGGGGGCTATTGCGGCGGTTCTACCCGCCAGCCTTGTCGCGACGCAATAGCTCTATTGCGGCGGTACAAAAACCCGCCGCTATAAATACGCCTTTTAGCGGCGGTTTTGGTCTATTGCGGCGGGCAGAAAACCGCCGCTATATGTGGTTACATTTAGGTCTATTGACCTTTTAGCGGCGGGATATGCGTGCCGCTATAGGTGACAATCTTTAGCGGCAGGATAGCCCGCCGCTATAGGGCTTCAATTATAGCATAATTTTAGACCTTTAGCGGCGCTTTTTACCCGCCGCTATAGGTTAAAATTAAAATTAAAAAAAAAAAAAAAAAAAAAAACCCGTCCAATTACAAACAACCCGTAATAATGTTACCACAAATGCCTCCAAACAAACATTATATTGACATAGAAGCACAATGAAGTATCAATGTCCGTCATAGAAATAAGTGTTAATATAATAAAATAGACAAGCTTCAGAATTATATATCCTTGAACCAAATGCAACATAACTACCACTAGAAGGAGCAAACACATGAGTTTGCAGAAAAAATAACTTACTACAAGCATTGTGAGCAAAGATCCAATCAATGACATTACGGACATTCCGAAATAAGATTAACAAAATAATTTATTAACTATAATTTCCTTTATTTTTAATTTAATTTTTTGGTACACAAATGCTTACATGCATATATATAAGTTGCATGATCCAGCATCCGTATTCAAGTAGAAACACAACACTCATTTCTTTCCCTTATAAACATAAAAGCTGCACACTATCATCCCATACATAAAACTTTAATCCCACAATGTGTTTAAAAATCTCAAATAACACAACGACCAATCTTAAAACGACCAAATCTCAAATAATTGTATTAGAACATAATAAATTCTTCAAGAAAAAAACACACAAACATTGAGATATAATTTTAAGGAGACACGTTCTTTACAAGCATGAAAGACACATTCAAAGTCACATAATTTATAAAATGAAATTGATTTACGCACTGTACATGAACAAGGCATAGGATTGTGAACTATATCTTTGTCTCCATTGACTTAAAATTATCTAACATATATTCTACGTACTCAGAATCGAATAAATTTTGTGTAATCCAACCTAGCCAAAGAAAGAGCACAAACACAAATTAAATACCAATTCAGAATGCATATATAACAATTTCAAGGTAAACCAAGGACTTAAAAATGCAGATTTTTCAGTAAAAAAAATCAAAAAGAGAAAGTACAAGCACTAGTATGTGTTTAAATCATAAGAAGAGACAACTAGTAAAGAGAACCTAAAAGCAATTATCTTAGGGCAAGAATTTTTTATTAAAAAAAAATTCAATACATGCAACCATATTAGGAGGAAGTTCCTCAATCGTTCAACATGTTTGCAAGCAAGATGCCTGCAAATTATCAAACATTACTGTGTTTAAATAAACAAGTATAATAAGTAAAACCATAAGAGAATTGTCACCAAGTAATAGTTCAGCTTGAGCATTGAATGGTGAAATTCATTATTAAAAAAAACACACACACACAAGCTTAAATAATTCAACCCATACAAATATGGGGAAGGAGAGAATATAGCTTCAGTAAATAGAAAAACAAAAAAAAAACAAAAAACAAAAACAAAAAAAGAAAAAGAAAAACAAAACAAAAAAAGGGTCTAGCTGAAATACTGAAAAATTAATACAAGTAATAAAGTAGTTCTTTATGGTGAGAGACATTGACCTTACGTTAGGGGGTGTCATACTATAAAAAAAATTATAAAAAAAAAAAACAGGTGGGGTCCAAAGTCAATCAATTCTTACTACATCGCAAAACCAACCAAAGCATATAACATCATTAAGATGGCTTAATTGGTATCAAATTCATGTTAAAGTCAATCCGTGGAGTATTAATGAGAAAGAAACTATTAACCCAAAGTAAATACCCCATCCCCTGAGTCTGAGAGTGCACTAATGAGTCAAATATCTTTCTAAATCCTTTTGAGCATTATATCTTTCTAAATCCTTTTGAGTATACAATTTTTTTTTAGTTTGCAATACACATGTATAAAAAATATTCAAAAAAGGGCTTAGCATCTTGACCTTAAAGTGGCAATGTAGCATTATACTACAATAGTAAAACATTTGGCATCAAATTTAGCTCCTCTTTAAATAATCTAATGACTAAACATACCTATATAACGAGAAAATGTATTCATCAACTGATGATCAATTGGCTTTATTAATTAAAAGAAAAAAAAAAAACTAAAACCATAAGCTACAAGATAAAATAAATAGAAATTGAAATGAAATATAAATAAAAAAGATAAGAAAAGTACTGGGAAATTGAAATTAATTTATGGAGTTGAATGAAAAAGAAACTAGGCTAGTGTTGATTTGCTAGGCTAGTGTAGTGGCTACGTGTTTGGGAAAGCAATTTTGAGGCTTGTAAGGGACATGGACAGGTGGGGCTATGCTGTGGGGGGGCAATCAATTTCCTTGAAGGGGGACCCGCTCATAAATAATAAAAAAAAGGTATTGAGTCACATTTTTAGTTTTTAACCTACAATAAAATATTTTGTAAAATTTTTGTAGGGGCCTTGGACCCCCCTGCTATACACACAGTTCCGCCCCTGCTGCAAAGGGACCATGATCTAACAAGGAAAAAAAAAAAAAAAGATCTCAGTACAACAAGATCCCTCTCCTCTTAATCTAACAACAGCAACAACCACAGTAAAAAAAAAACAACTAATCCAAGTCCTGAACTAGTCAAGAAAAACATAACCCCCATAAACTGATTTAAACATCAATATACAGAAATCAATCCCAAATACCTAAGCAAAACATAACCAAGTCTCATATTACCATAAGCCCCACAAAACATAATACACCCACAAGCTGATTTCAATTCTATGTCAGAAAAACCATGCCCAAACCTAAACAAAAAAAAAAAAACACAACCCTAAACCATAAAACAACCCAAAAAATAAATACCCATCAACCATTTCTTTGTTCTTACCACAAATCACAACCATAGCAACGAAAAAAATTAAAACTTTACATGACCTCAGATCAAAACAACTCATAAAACCCACAAAGCTAAAACACCCACCAGCTGATTCAACCCCAAAGCTAAGATTTTGAGCTAATTTACCATAATTTCATTTTCTCAACAACCAAACATAGCTTACAACAACAAAAAAAAAAATCATAGAGATAGAGAGAAAACTTACAGCAGGAAATCTGGTATCGAGCTTTTTCCTCATGGCTATGAGATCTTTAAGGCATTGAATTTAAATACTAAAACATTAAAAAAACACAAAATAGAGTATCAAAATTTTTTAGAGAAAACACACTCCGATTCCCACGTTTTAGACTCGAGCAAAGAAAAGAGAAAAAAAAATAAACATAAAATAAACATAAAAACCAAATCCCTAATTTAACTCGAATACATCAAAAAAAAAAAGTTAGGCGACTAACCACCAGAATGCTTGTTGAACCACCTAGCTGTCCCTAACAATGGAATTGTAAGTGTGGTGACCCATTATGCTTTAACGAGATAAACAAAGCCATTCATCAAGAAAAAAAAATCGAATTTTGAATTTTCTTTTATTATTGCGTCAATACAAAATAAAGGAGCATGGAATTAACATACATATTAACATGCTAGAAAAATCGAGATGTAGTTACCATACAATGATAAAGTGTTTGAAAAAACACGAAGAAGAAAATAAAGGAGCATGGAATTAACATACATATTAACAACAAAAAAATTAGGATTACAATTTCTTCCAATTTTAATCAATATTTTAAGACAAGTGACCAACTTTTAAGAGCAATGCCCATGAGTAATATGTGATGTCACTCCCTCAAAATTACATTCTATTATATACTATATAATTATATTTGTGATCTTGTTTGTCCTATATGAACCAGTCAAAAGATTAAAGGATATATTATACATCCTTTGACCTGAATGATTCATACCAAAAGATTCGGATGAAAACATTCACACTCTCAGATCTATCAAATCTGAAATGGGTTGACACCAGTTTCAAACTTTTGTAATTTGATACCAATAAAGCAAAGAACTTAAACAAACCCCCCCAACCAAACCAAATCCAAATATGTAACATTATTAATTCTTATTCTCTCTGATGCTTCCTTAAAAAAATGATGACAAAAATGAAAATTAATAATCACTGACTTCAATGGCTCTCTATTTTTCACATTAAAAATCAAAACTAAATATCTACATCAAAATTAGAACAATAACCCACCACGCTTCTTGCTTAAAAAATTGAATTGAGGTATTTTGTTTTTCTATTTAGTATTTCAATAAACAAAAACAAAGTTAATCACGAAGTCAAAATTTTCTAAATTATTCATTAATCTTTCATTTTCCTCGGTTCCTAAGTGACCCAATTCACAAAAACCGAACAATAAAACAATAAACTAGAATTGAATAGAGAGAGATACCTTGGAAGAGGTACTTGCAGATCTCTCTACGATTCTTCTCTGAAATAATCTGAAAATTGAACAAAACGAAACATTAATATATTAACACGCCTAAACACACACACAAACACATATACAGATTCAGAGAGAGAGACCATGGTTGCGAAGCGAAGAAAATACGAGCTCTCGGTTATTGACGGAGCGACGGCAGAGATATAGAGGAGCTCGAGCACTGAAAACCCTAGAGAAAATGCCCTAGTAAAAATGGTGGTTTATAGTTTTGTCCAAGAAAGAGATGAGTGAAGAGAGAGAGAGGGGATGGGGAATGAGGAGGGCGGCTGAATGAGAAAAGAGATGTTTAGGGTTTTTTATGTTTAGTTTTAAATATAACCAAAACGACGTAGTTTGGATAATAGTAACTTTAAAAATGAAAAGGGAAAAAAGGTTGTCAT
This sequence comes from Castanea sativa, assembly GCF_040712315.1. Taxonomy (NCBI): domain Eukaryota; kingdom Viridiplantae; phylum Streptophyta; class Magnoliopsida; order Fagales; family Fagaceae; genus Castanea; species Castanea sativa. Next base: position 40,325,042 of record NC_134019.1, on the reverse strand, counting down.
GGAGGTTAGAACCTTGGACAAGTCCTTGAAAAATATGCACGGTACACATGTTAACCACTAAGGCAACATTAATGTTATTTGTTCATTATTATCTATGTATGATATAAGACTGAAATTTTTTACTTTTTCAAAGACCTATATTAGATTTAGGATTTAAAAAATAATTATAATATTTTTAATTAGACCTCACATTAGATTTTTTTTTATATATAAAAAAATGACTCACTTTAGGTTTCAATACAAAGAAAAAAAAAAAAAAAAACTCACGTAAAACTCTCACACTATTTAGTTTAAAACATTAAAATGATGATGTGGAAAATTGTGGGAGTTTCAGATGTTTCGGTTTTAATAATGATGAATTTCAGTTAGATTAAAATGGATTGTTGTTAAAGTAATATTTTTATCAACTTATAAATTATAAGAGAAGAAGATAAAAAAAAATTTATATTTATTTTAAAAAAAAATTAAAAACAAATTCTCCAATTTGGTGAAGTCACTTGGTTATTTTATTAATGAGCTATGAAATAAAATTTAAAAACAAAAAACAATCAAATATACTCAATAAAATTCACCACTCAAATTTCTCAAAAAAAAAAAAACCACACGACAAAAATTATCACACATTCTTATTAAAAAATTTAAAAAAAAATTATCATGGCTATTATTAAATTTATGTAAGAATTTTAATATTTGACTAACTACGTTTACTTTTTAAAAAAAATAATATTACTAATTGGATGGTCAGATTGAGATAACATAATCATACAAGTACACAACACATATCAGTCACGTGCCATTCTTAGATTTGAAATCTAACTGTTGGACTTGAAGAGTATAATGAAAGGTTAATTTTGGTAAATTTGGTCACAATCAAATGGTAGATTTATCAAAATTCACATCAAATTAAGAAATATAGGGTTGGGTTCAAGTTACACTTGATGTAACTCTAAAAAATGTTACACCAACCAATAACTTATTGTTGAATTCATATTTTGAAAATCCAACCGTTGGACCACATTTTCTATATGTTCTTAACATGCGTACCAATTTTCATGCCAATCGGATGTAATTTACCATTTGATCTTTAAACTCATCTTTTATGCGTTATTGTAAACTACAAAAAGATGAAATAAAAACAATGAATCAAGAAAGGACTATTAATCTTTGATTACCTTGAAATTTTTTAATCATGAAAACTATATGAAGATAATGTAATCTAACGGTAGATTTGTCAAAATTCACATCGAATTACGAAATATAGGGTTGGGTTCAAGTTACACTTGATGTAACTCTAAAAAATGTTACACCAACCAATAACTTATTGTTGAATTCATATTTTGAAAATCCAACCGTTGGACCACATTTTCTATATGTTCTTAACATGCGTGCCAATTTTCATGCCAATCGGATGTAATTTACCATTTGATCTTTAAACTCATCTTTTATGCGTTATTGTAAACTACAAAAACTTGAATTTAAACAATTGATTGATGACATGACTATTAATCTTTGATCACCTTGAAATTTTTTAATCATGAAAACTATATGAAGATAATGTAATCTAACGGTAGATTTGTCAAAATTCACATCGAATTACGAAATATAGGGTTGGGTTCAAGTTACACTTGATGTAACTCTAAAAAATGTTACACCAACCAATAACTTATTGTTGAATTCATATTTTGAAAATCCAACCGTTGGACCACATTTTCTATATGTTCTTAACATGCGTGCCAATTTTCATGCCAATCGGATGTAATTTACCATTTGATCTTTAAACTCATCTTTTATGCGTTATTGTAAACTACAAAAACTTGAATTTAAACAATTGATTGATGACATGACTATTAATCTTTGATCACCTTGAAATTTTTTAAGCATGAAAACTATATGAAGATAATATAATCTAACGGTAGATTTGTCAAAATTCACATCGAATTACGAAATATAGAATTGGGTTCAAGTTACGCTTGATGTAACTCTAAAAAATGTTACATCAACCAATAACTTATTGTTGAATTCATATTTTGAAAATCCAACCGTTGGATCACATTTTCTATATGTTCTTAACATGCGTGCCAATTTTCATGCCAATCGGATGTAATTTACCATTTGATCTTTAAACTCATCTTTTATGCGTTATTGTAAACTACAAAAACTTGAATTTAAACAATTGATTGATGGCATGACTATTAATCTTTGATCACCTTGAAATTTTTTAAGCATGAAAACTATATGAAGATAATATAATCTAACGGTAGATTTGTCAAAATTCACATCGAATTACGAAATATAGGGTTGGGTTCAAGTTACACTTGATGTAACTCTAAAAAATGGTACACCAACCAATAACTTATTGTTGAATTCATATTTTGAAAATCCAACCGTTGGACCACATTTTCTATATGTTCTTAACATGCGTGCCAATTTTCATGCCAATCGGATGTAATTTACCATTTGATCTTTAAACTCATCTTTTATGCGTTATTGTAAACTACAAAAACTTGAATTTAAACAATTAATTGATGACATGACTATTAATCTTTGATCACCTTGAAATTTTTTAAGCATGAAAACTATATAAAGATAATGTAATCTAACGGTAGATTTGTCAAAATTCACATCGAATTACGAAATATAAGGTTAGGTTCAAGTTACGCTTGATGTAACTCTAAAAAATGTTACACCAACCAATAACTTATTGTTGAATTCATATTTTGAAAATCCAACCGTTGGATCACATTTTCTATATGTTCTTAACATGCATGCCAATTTTTATGCCAATCGGATGTAATTTACCATTTGATCTTTAAACTCATCCTTTATGCGTTATTTTTAATTACAAAAACTTAAATTTAAACAATTGATTGATGACATGGCTATTAATCTTTGATCACCTTGAAATTTTGTAAGCATGAAAAATATATGAAGATAATGTAATCTAACGGTAGATTTGTCAAAATTCACATCGAATTAAGAAATATAGGGTTGGGTTCAAGTTACACTTGATGTAACTCTAAAAAATGTTACACCAACCAATAACTTATTGTTGAATTCATATTTTGAAAATTCAACTGTTGGATCACATTTTCTATATGTTCTTAACATGCATGCCAATTTTTATGTCAATCGGATGTAATTTACCATTTGATCTTTAAACTCATCTTTTATGCGTTATTGTAAACTACAAAAACTTGATTTTATACAAAAACCTTACCTATAGCGGCGGTTACAAAAAACGCCGCAATAGATCTCATCTATCGCGGCGGGCCAAAAACGCGCCGCAGGCGGCGATATAGCGGCGGTTTTTGCACCCGCCGCAATAGGACTGCTGCAATTTCAGGGTCTATTGCGGCTGGTCTTTGACCCGCAGGTAAATCTAAGCCACTGGCCCCTAATGCGGGTCTATTACGGCGGGTCACTGTCCCGCCGAAATAGTACGCCGCAATATACTTAGGTCTATTGCGGCGGGCGATGACCCGCCGCAATGGTCTCATTAACATGGCGGGCCGAAAAAGCGCCGCAATAGGCGACTTATAGCGGCAGTTTTCTCACCCGCCGCAATAGGCCCGCCGCAATAGGCCAGTTTTCTTGTAGTGCGTTGCACATATATAGACAAGTATCATGCCTAGGTCAAAGGAAGAAAATTATCCAAAAAGTCTGAGAGGCACTAAAAAGTTCACTAAAAATTACACATGATCCCTTTTGTGGTTATAATTTTGTGGAACCAATCGCCCAAGTGATTTTTTAAAAAAAATGAAAAAAATTCATATATGGTTGAGAGTAGGAAAATTTGAATCCTAAGGGGGTGTTTGATACATACACTTAACAACTGAAAACATGTGTTTGAAAATATGTGTGAAAATATGTGTGGATGAAAAAATGTGTAAAAATATGTGTAATATTGTTTAAAAACTGAAAACATGTGTTTAAGTGAGTGTACCAAACGATACCTAAATTTCTTTCTTGAAAATACTGGGAGGTATCAATTAGTTAGGCTACAAAGCTCTTTTTTTTTTTTCTTTTTTTGAAACATGCTACAAAGCTCTTAATTAGACCCAAGTGAGTTGAATGGTAAAAAGAGCATAAACTTTTCAGATTTTTTTCTTCTTTTTTTTTTTTGGTTGTGGCAAGTTACAACAGGTCGATTGGGTTCGATGGGGGTGGGGGGTGGGGTGGGCTATGCGTAAAATAATTTGCATATGAAAGGGTGTTATTTTATGGTTAATTAAAATTATTTTCAATATGACCAGAATTTTAGGTTGGGCGTGGGCAAAACACCTAAAATTTGGGGGAAAATTTTCCTAAATTATTTTACATGAAAACAAATGAACCCATAAATATAAAATATTAATTATGTATATTTATTGAGAAGAAGCAATTTATATTTTAACGAGTAAGAATAATATATTTTAAGTAAAAATATACATTATAGAAAGTTTCATAAATATTATTGGAGTGACATTTAATTAAAAAATGTCCACCTCATACTTTCGTCTTAGGGTTCAAACTATATCAAGCCGCCTTGTTAATTTGATGGAAAGCATTTAAGAGCTAATGTTATTATGTCCATAATTTTTTAGCTCACAGTCCTTTTCATTTTAATTTTGAGCATGTTTTGATACTATACTCGATATATATCATCTGCCACAAGAACATATATTAATGCTTTTTTTCTTTTTATTGATAGATAGAAATCACCAGGACATACAAGTTAAATCGAAGTACATGATTAAGAGGTATTAATAGACGTTCTTCAATTTAAAATAGAGGTTGTTCTAAAACATCAAGGTTTAAATGAAGGTGGCTTTCTAATCTTAGTAGCCTGCTCAAAGCCATATGCAATCTCAATCAACGTTGGCTCTGAGCCCTTTAGTCCTCCAAAGGTTATGCCAAAGGGCACACCGTTATTATCATATCCTGCAGGGACATTAATACCAGGGAATCCCCCAATTGCAAGAACTGGAGCAGCATCTGGACCAGGTGTTACCAGTGCATCTAACCTATTCTTACGCATCAGTTTCTCAAATCCATCCCTGGAAAGATTTTTCAAGTTAAGCAATGCCGCCTTCTCATTATTGCCAATTCCATTCGTGGCTTGGGATAATAGAAAGTTGGCTTGGCCATATTCCTTGATCTTTTCCTGCATGTCCATTCAAGTCAAATTTTCAGCATAAAAAGACAAGCTTTGCCCATGTCGCTTGAGTATCCAACCATGGATCAAAGAAATTAAGGGAACCTTTGGTGATATTTCACCCATTAGAAAATAAGTAATTGAAATATTTATTTATTATATTGTTGAAGTGACATCAATCATTCATATTCATTATCACGCAAGTTTGTAAGTTTTGTATAACAAAATTGGTTGTAATTTTAAAATTTTCCTACTTACTATAACAGGGTTATTCAAGTTGAATGCAATTATGTCTGCCAATGACCTCACTGTAGAGTTGCTCAGCTCTTTTAGGTAGTCGTTTATTGAAATCTTGAACTCAGCCAGCAGAGCAATTAATTCGCCGCTTTGTGAGGGATCCATAATAACATCAAGATTTGCTATTTCCAGATTGTCCACTATAGTCGCACCTCTTTGCCTTGACATAAACAAAAGAAAACAAAAAGTTACTACTGTAGAAGTGCTTGATTAAATGTTACATACTGCGCTAGTGAAGCCAATAATAGCCTAGGTTCGAGAGTAAGACAAACATGCTGAAGGGGCTAACTTGTTTGTGCTACAAATGTGCATATGCATTACTTTCCTACTGCCCTTGCAGAAATTTACCTTAACACATTTAGATGATGCTCAAAGGCTGGAATTGCAGAGGTTCCATTATATGAGTCCAAAAATGGTTCTCTCACAACACCCAATATCTTTCCTTTGAGGCCATCTTCATTCAGAAATTGTATGTAGCCACCTGGAGGTATGAACACAGATGCTGCCTTTGTTGCTTCATAATCTCTTGGATCAAAACCCACAATCGCATCAAGCACATACACTGCATCTGTTACAGTTCTGCATATGGGCCTGTAATTGGACATAATCAAAATTCCTTAGTTAAACCTCAGCCTAAAGTAGCATCCATTCTGTGCCACATACATAAGCTCACTTCTGCCTGATAAATTCCTATTTATCCTAACATCTGAAGCTGTTAATAAATGATGAATCTAATCACTTAATCATTATTCTATCACCACATAGTATTCAAATATAGAAGAGGATCAAGGAGTAGTTTCTCACCCTTTTTTAAAAAAAAATTTTATTTTATCAATTCCCTGCAAAAGAAAATTGAAGGCACAATCTAATGGTATGTGATTAGTAAAACAACTAGTAACAGACTAGCTTACCCAATGGTGTCCTGACGAGGCGAGATTGGGATGACACCAGCACGGCTGGTGAGACCAACAGTGGGTTTAATCCCTACAACCGAGTTGTGATCAGCTGGACAGATGATGGAGCCATCTGTTTCAGTCCCCAGTGACACTGATACCATGTTTGCTGCAACTGAGATTGCAGGTCCACTGCTTGAACCACATGGATCCGCGGATTCCACATAAGGATTCTACATGTTCCCCCCCAAAAAAATTCATGATATATGTATGTATATATATGAGCAGTTTTATCACCAAAGAACAGAAGTAGAGCAAACAAGCAGCCAAGCTGCACTCAACAAAAACTCAATACAAGTTACCTAAGAATTATGAATATCTTTGTTGTAATAAATTTGCATTATTCCTAAGTCGACATCCTATCAAGTTCAACTCACTTAAGTTCAACTCACTTAAGCACCGAACCCAAACCAAACTAGGCTTTACTGTTAGTGGAGATGTTGTAAGTTAGTTAATTAAATGACAAACTTTAGTTACAAAATTGGTTATAACCTAAAACTACAACCTTACTTAATATTTTTTTATTATAAGGTAAATTTTGACAAATCTACCATTGGATTACATCAATTTTTTTTTTTATACAAGATAGAATTTCTACTCTAGCCTAATTTAAGTGTATATGTATAAATCTTCATCTTGGGACTTGAACTCTGACCTTTCATGCTTGAAAATTTCTAAAAATTAAAACTTAATGACTGTGTCATCAATAAATTTTTAAAATTACAAGTTTTGTAGTTTATAATCAACATAGATATAAAAGCAGAGACCTCATTGAGCGAGGGTCTAAGCTTTGCCAAGTGGCACTTCCTATGAAGTTTTTCTACAATCATCCAACTCTCCCATTAATTGACTAAGTTTACATCACAACTCTCTCTCTTCTTCATGTTTTTTAGTATACCAAATGTTTCAATCTTTTTTTTTTTTTAAAGGATACTAATAACTAATGAGATTGAGATAGATAATCTTCTAGCATTTTTGTTGCCTAAATTACACAAATCCATATCTTTTATTTACAATAATCATTATTATTTTATTTTATTCTATGGGAATCCTTTTTATTTTATAGTGATGAATTTACATACAAACATCTCATAAACAAAGTCTCCTACAGTCTTTTTTTTTTTTTTTTTTTTGGTACGACAAGTTTTTACGTTAGTTATATAAAAAGTTTTTACTTTTATGATTGTGTAGATGCATTAATCACAGCTTGCCTCCAAAATGATGTTTTGGTTTTCGCCTTTTTGTTTTCAAATTATGTACATTATCAATACTCTGCTATAATGATTAATGTAGGATTTACTAAACCTTTGACTCCCCAACCTCTCTCTCACGCTTTGCCTTCCCCTCTCGACTTTGACTATATGCATCCATTCTCTTTCTTTCTCTCTTAAAAAAACTCTCTCCATACTCACAATTTTTTAAAACACCAGGCCAATAGAAGAAACCTATTGCTCTTGTGATTTTTTGTTGTACCAATGGCTATCCATTGCACATTAAGTGACCTTGACATGTATGAGTTCAAGCTATCTTTTGTTACTTTCAAAAATTCATTTCTTCTACAATCGGTAGGGTTAAGATCGTGAGATTCTGTATTTTGTTATTTTCTTTTATAGGTTGTGTTATTGTGTATATCTATTTCCAAAAGATGCTTGAAATCTAGAACTGAGAAGTCAATAATTGTTTATTAGTGTAAAAGTCTCATTGTCATTGTCCTTTCAAGATTGTTTAATCTTAGTATATGGCTTGAGTAGACTGGTCTTTTCAAAATAAACAAAAACTAAACCTACTGTAAATCATAAATTGGATTATAGAGATCAAGCAGTAATCATCTAGGGTGGAGGTTTTTTTTATTTATTATTATTTATAAATATAAGATAGAAATTCTACTCTAGCCAAATCTAAGTGTACATGTGTGTGAAACTTTCTCCTGGAAACTTGAACCTCGGCCCTTGCCCCCCATACCCCATGCCCCACAAGTACTTATAATTGTGGAGTGACCATCACACCAAGGGTGTGCAGTGGTAGGGTGGAGGGGATTTAGTCAATGGCAATTGAATTTTTAGAGGAAAAACAACACGATTATTCAATCCGCATTCTTTAGACTCCAAAACTTCTTTCTCGAGTAAGTCTCTTCATATTTTAATAAAAAAAATACATATTGAATTTTTTCCTACAATAAATTGAGTTTTGAGTTAATGGTTTTTTTTTTTTTTTGAGTTTTGGTTTAATGATGATTGTATAATGATCTATATGTTGTGTGTGCTTTCTTTTCTATGAAATTCAATACTGTATCAATTGAGGATTTTAGCATTTGGTTCATTAAGGTTTTTTTTTTTTTTTTTAATTCTAAATTTCATCTTTATTTCATTATTTTGTTTTTGTCACTTTTTATAATAAACTCATAACTAACAAAGTTCTATGACAATTATGGTATAATATATATACAACATTCTCCGAATTTATCTTACATAAAACATTGCAATATTATCCGTGCATCGCATGGGCAACTTACTAGTTATACATAAAATATAAACTTATAGATCATATAATAATATTTATTTTATTGAGTAAAATTCTACGCTAGCACTACCACCTATTTGACCAATTTTATAGTTGAAAATTTAATAAACTTTATTTTATATATATATATAGTTATACATAAAATATAAACTTATAGATCATATAATAAATAATATATAATAATATTTATTTTATTGAGTAAAATTCTACACTACCACTACCACCGATTTGACCAATTTTATAGTTGAAACTTTAATAAATTTTATTATATATATCAACTAATAAATAATTCTCTTATCAAACAAACAAACAAAAAAAAAGTTAGTAAGTAATTTTCAAGAAGAAAAAAAATAATAATAAAAAATAACTAACCAGGGATTGTCCACCTCTGGCACACCAACCATCAGGTATCTCCGAAGACCGAACTCCATACCACTCAGTAAGACTAGCCTTCCCTAAGATGACAGCTCCGGCTTTTCTCAAACGTTGGACCACGCCGGCATCTCTAGCTACCGTTGATCCCAGCAGCGCGTACGACCCACACGTCGTGTTCAGCTTGTCCTTAGTCCCTATACTGTCTTTCGACAGTATGGGGATCCCATGCAACTCTCCCAAAGATCGACGGCCCTGATCTTTCGCCGCCGCCGCCGCCTGCCTCTCGCGGTCAGCCTCGTCCGCTTGATTAAGCGCGTCTGGATTCACTTCCAGTACGCTGCGGAGCAGGGGATTCAAGGCTTCGATCTGGTCTAGGTACAAGTCGACGAGTTGTCTTGAAGTGAGTTGGTTTTTGGAGAAGGCGAGGTGGATGTCGTCGATGGTGGCTTCGGTGATTGAGAATTGTGAGCCGTTGATTGGGTTGACGAAGATGGTAGAGAAAAGTAACAGCAATAAAAGCAAGGTCAACGGTGAAGAGGAGAGGAGAGACGTAGTTGGACTGTGGCTCTGCATTTTAGTTAGTTTCAAGCTTCAAACCATCAGTCAGCAAAATCCGGCGGAGAACAGTGGAAGTGCTACAACATCTATCCATAATCCATCTATACATACCTCTTTCACTGCCTTGTACTGATTTATTGTTTAATAGGTAATACTTTAATTTCTTTTTTAGTTTTGTGAGCCCTTCACAACTGAGTCACTCGTTGGAAAAGCTGAAAGTTTTACCCTTCAGTTGTGTTGACTTCTAAGCCACCTCTACTCTCATCATTTTTAATTTTTTTTCCTCTTTTAATTTTAATTTTATCACTGCCCCGGTTATAATCTAAAAAATAATTATTAATTTGTTATTATTATTGAGTGATATTTGGGATTTGGGCATGAGTTTAACATATTAGTTGAAATATGAATTTATAATTATAAAATTCTTATAAATTTATATGGGTTTTGATGAACAACCTGCAATAAAATTTTTTTTTAAAAAAGTAGCTATAACCGAAACGGCATAATGAAATTGACTGGTTCTAGACTTGTATCGAAATTTTCTGTTTTAATTAACAAGCTGAAGTAAGTTTTGAAATAATATTCAGAACATTTTATTTATTTATTTATTTATAAGAATGCAGGTATATATATTGTGTAAACTTAAAATATCCATAAGACCACTCATAATAAGGATGCTAAAATGACTAAATAGTCATTTTAGCAATGTTATTAATTCCGTTTCGGACCCCGTTTCGATTTGTCTAGTGGAATGAAATATTTCGGTACCGGCCTATTCCAGTGTACCGTTTTGGAGTGTTTTGGAGTTCCTAAAATATATAGATATATATATATATATATATGTATATGTATATGTATATATATAACTAAATATTATTACTATTATATAAAGTAATGAATTTTATTTTATTTTTAAAAAAATCTTAAATAAAGTGGGATTAAAAAAAATATTTATTTATAATTTTTCTACAAATAATACAATAAATATAGTGTATAAACTTTCACCTTAAAAAAAAATTCAATGCAGTGGATAAAAAAAATTATGGAAATATTTTTTAACTTTTCACTTGTGGCATTGTTGTAAATAACTAAGTATTTATGAATAGTTTTTTAGTTGGAAATTTCCTAGAAGCTTCCTTACCATTTTCATTAGCCCACACATATTATTCCACTTATCAATATCATTTCCTCTTCATCTGATCTCCTTTCTTCTACTTCACAAACTTCTCCGCCTTTTATCTTCTTCTTCTTCTTCTTCTTCTTCTTCTTTTTTTTTTAAAATAATTTAATGCATCCTTAAGTCTTAACTCTTCCTCACACAAACAAAGGCTGGAGCTCAACACGCCCAACAGGTAAGTGTTCTCCAGCAAAGTAAATGTCAATAACAGAGAAGTACGGTGGCTCAAAGCAACAAGGATGAAGAAGTGAGTTTTAATGGCAGCACTTGAGCTTTGTCCATGACTTGAATTTTTTTTCTTCTTCTTCTTCGATCTGATGTGAATCTTGTCTTTCTTCTTCTTCTTTTTTTTTTTTTTTTTTTCTTCTTTTTCTTCGATCTTTGTGAACTGTGAAGTGTGAAGCAAATCCAAAACACATACCGGCCGAATCTTTAGTTTCGGCCAGTATTTGCCGAAACACACCAGAATGACCGAAATGCCCCGGAATTGGCCGGATTTTGACCCAAGGTGGAACAAAGGGTATTCCTGTTTCGGATTTTATACCGGTACGAGAAATTCCGTCTGTTCCGGCCGGAACGGAACGGAATTCATAACAATGCATTTTAGCAACCAAAACACTAAAAACATATACTACAATAAAGAATGTAAAATTAAAAATTTTTGAGTGATTGCTACAACGAGCTACTATCTTTAGTAGCTTATTGTATAGCAGCCCGTTGTATCTAGATGTTATAACAAAAACCTTTTTTTTATTTTATTTTATCTATCTCTCTTTTGTCTTTCTTCAAACATATCTCTCTTTCTGTCTCTCTTATGCTTTGTTACTTTGGTTGAACTAGCTACTCCTCACTTCCTCTTTTTTTCTTCAATCTTTTGCATTTTTTCTTTGGCCAAACCACCCTGCAACTGAAGCTTCCTCATCTTTGTCTTCCTTTGATTTTCTCTCTTTGAGATTAAACTTTGGTGGTGGTTGATTTTGAGTGTGGCTCTTGTGAATTGATGGTTCTAGTGGTGGTAGTGGTTGATTTTGGGTGTGGATCTCGTAGATTGGTGGTTTCAGTGGTGGTTGATTTTGAATGTGGGTCTTGTAGATTGGTGGATCTAGTGATGGTGGTAGTTGATTTTGAGTGTGAGTCTTGTGGATTGGTGGTTGTAGTGGTGGTGGTGGTTGATTTTTGGGGTGCATCTTGTGGATTGCTGGCTGTAGTGGTGGTAGTGGTTGATTTTGGGTGTGGGTTTGGTAGCTGTGGTGGTGGTGGTGGTGGTGGTGGTGGTGGTGGTGGTGGTGGTTGATTTGGCTGTGGGTTTGGCTATGGCCGTGAGTTGTGGTTCTTACGGTGGCTGATAGGTGTGATTTGTTAGTTGTGAATGTTAGTTGTTGCTTATTGTGTTAAATATGTTATTTTATCTTGTTGTTTATATTATTTTAATTTGTTGTAGGATAAAATAGAATTTTTGATGTTGGGATAATTTAAAAATGAGTTGTTAAAATAGATCAAGTGACTTTTTGAGTTGTTAAAAGCTATATTTTTTGACATTCTAATCCATCTATTATACTTATTTAATTATTATTATTTATTTATTTATAGGAATATAGGTACATATATTATGTAAACTTAAAGTTCTTTAAGTTGTTAAGCATTCAACAACTACTTTAACTTTAGGATCTAGAACTATTAAGGATTTCACACTGATATAAAATACAATAAAATAGTCATGAGACTTACCTATATCTATTCATGCAATTCTCTTGATATCTAGTGAATAATAATAATTTTTTGTAGGGTTGGTTTCTCTTTCTTTACCTTTTTTTTGCTATATACGCTCAGTTTAGTCAAATTCAATCTATGATGAGAAAAACTGAATACCTTAATGGGTATAGAGAAGACCAATTTCCTAGTTTACTTTAATCTCCACTTCAGCATCAAAGTTGGAGTCACTTTAGAAAACCACTTCTCTAATTTACCAATCAGATAAGACACTAACGGATATGTCTTTATATTCTATTAAACCTCTAACTTATTACACATGCTTATCGCATGGTAAACCAAATTAATTTAGTCTCACATATTAAACATAAATATAACTTTTTCCTTTAATTTTTTTTCCCTTTGTAGTAAACCATGATATAATTATAAAACTAGCTAGCTTTATCAAAAGCTAACAAAGTCTCCACCACAGGTGGTGGGTTACAAAAAACAACAAAATGGGTGAAGGCTTGCACTCCTAACTTGGCCAAAGCATCCGCACATTGATTGGCTTCACGGTAGGCATAAAACACTCGCTTGTTTGGGATTTGCTTCAAGAGGCTCCTGCAATTAGATAGCAATGGTTCCATCATGATATTTTCAGCTTCATCATTCATAAGCAAAACAATACTCAACGCATCAAGCTCAATGATAAGGTTGTTCAACTCCATCTCCCTAGCTAGATTTAGACCATCTCTCAACACCCACAGTTCAGCCATGAAACTGTTGGTGTGCCCAATCCCTCTAGCATATCCTTTCACCCATTTACCTTCATGATCACAAAATAAACCTCCTCCACCTGCCTTACCTGGGTTTGTCAGGGCTGAACCATTAGAGTTAAGCTTTAACCAGCCCCTCGGTGGCTTCTCCCACCCCACAGGAACGATAGCTTTGGATGATTTGATCCTAGCTTCAAGCCCAATAGCATACCATTCAGCATTGTACCTCAAACATTTTTTCGAGCACTAATTGTCTACAATTCCTGTCCTAAAAACATAATTATTCCTGTGTAACCACAGCTGCCAAAGCCCCAAAGGAAAAATAATCCTCCAAGGTATGCCTTTCACTGTGGCATTCGTGAGCTCCCTGCAATTAATTTCCATCCATTCTTTAAATGGAAGATCAAAAGAGTTACTAGTGCAGATAGGAACATGTAGTTTCTGCCAGAAGTTATGGGCAAATTCATAGCCCTTAAAAAGATGTTCAATAGACTCAATCTCCCTATTGCATATTTTACACACCGGATCAAGAATTAAACCCCTTGAACCCAAAAGTTCAGCCATGGGTAAGCTACCATGTAGACAAAGCCACAAGAAGAACTGAACCTTAGGAGGAGTTTCAGACTTCCAAACCCAATTGTATGACATAGTGTTCAGGTTCAAGGGATTTAATCCCCCAGCAATGAGATAGGCTGATTTACGGGAGAATAAGCCATTCCTTGCGTATGCCCACAAGAGTTCATCAACTGAGTGGGGGGCAAAAGAGAAAGGAGTCGTCAAAATAGAATCTAGAACTCTTTCAGGAAGATCAAAAGAGATGCTAGATGGGATCCAAACATTATTCTCATCAAAGCATTGTTTAATTGTTAGAACAGCCTCCCCCCTGGCAAGGGGTCCTTCAATGAGCTCTCTTAACCTCCCTTTAGGAAGCCAAAAGTCCATCCACATATTTACTAATTTACCATTCTTTACAATCCATTTCAGACCTTTCACATAAATTGGTCCCCCCCTTTTTACAGGCTGCCCAAATCCGAGAGCAAGGCAACTTCCTTCCCTCCTCAGTCATCCTGTTAGGCTGGGAAGCACGGGTGCGGTGTTTGGGCCACCGCACCCGCGTCCGACGCGGCGACGCGTAGGCGACACCGCTGCCTACGCGTCCGTGCCGTGTCGGGCAATAAAAAATTAATTTTTTCAGTGCGATTCAAGCCGATTCGGCCTAAATCGGTCCGTATTGGGCACAACACCGATACCGGCCGAAATTCAAAAAAAAAAAAAAAGCCAAACATTGCGTTTTGGAAAAAAAACTCAGAAACCCTTATATGCTTATAGCCCTCACAGATCACTCGTCTCAGCCAAAACTCTCTTCATTTTTTTTTCAAGTCCGGTTCTGCTCTCAAGTCTCAGCCGACCCAGCCCTGCCTCTTCAAGCTAGTGCTCTCAAGTCTCTCCCACTCTCTGCCTTCACTCTTCAGCTAGCTCTCTCCCATTCTCTGCCTTCACTCTTCAAAACATCTCATTTTTCAGCGCTCCACTTCTTCTCCCTTGCTCTCCGTCTCCCCTCACTGTCAGGTATCATAGCTGATAGCTCTCACACTCACACTCTTAGTTTATTGTTAATAGATTATTTTTTATTAGTTAATAGTTATTATGATTTGTGATTGTGTTGTGGATCTATGATGAGCTGATTTTTTTATTTTAGTTTTTGTGAGTCTTGTGACGTTTAATTTTTTATTTAGTTAATAGTTATTATTACTCAAATTTGTGATTGTGTTGTGAATCTATGATGATCTGATTTTTTTTTTTTTTTTTTTTTTGTGTGAGTCTTGTGACATTGGGGTTTGATTTTTTATTTAGTTAATAGTTATTATATATTTGGAAATTATTTGTAGGTTAAATTGAATCTGTTGAATTTGCAATGGATGAAGCTACTAGCACAAAAAGTTCACCTTCATCTAATGAAGGAGTGCCAAATGATGAAGCTCCTCTTTGGCAGTATGTGACTAAAATAGAAAAACCATCTGGTTCTACTGTTAAATCAGGTGGAAACACACACTTTAAGCGCAACTATTGTGGGAATATTTATTTGGGATCCTATTCTAGGGTTAAGGCTCATTTATTAAGAATTGTTAATAAATGTATTAAAGTATGCCCTAGTGTTACACCGAGCCATAGGTTGGAAATGTAGCGAATGCATGATCAGGTTGAGAATGATAAGTTAGAAAGAGAATGGAGAAAACAAATTCCCTTACCCCCGCCTCCCCCAAGCCATGGGAATATTGGGAGTAGTCCCCCATTTCAGACAAAAGAAGAGAGTGATAGTACAAATCCCTTTGATGGTAATAAGAGGAGGAAGGTTGTAAATCCTACAATGGAGAAATTATTCCAAAATAATGCTAGACATGAATTGGATAGTCAAATTGCTAGGATGTTTTACATCGGTGGGATTTCGTTTAACTTTGCAAGGAACCCATATTATCGTAGTTCCTATTCATATGCCACTACTCATAACATTCCAGGTTATGTTCCTCCTAGATACAATGCCTTGAGAACAACACTTTTGCAAAGAAAAAAAGCTCATGTTGATAGACTTTTGAAACCAATTAAGGACTTTTGGGTTGAAAATTGTGTAAGTATAGTTTCTGATGGATGGTCAGATCCACAAAGGAGGCCTCTTATTAATATTATGGCTGTATCAGATGGGGGTCCAGTGTTTATTAAGGCAATTGATGGGTCAGGTGAGTTCAAAGAAAAACATTATATTGCTGGGGTGTTGAGGGATGCTATAAAAGAGATTGGACATGAGAAAATTGTCCAAGTCATCACTGATAATGCTAATGTGATGAAATCTGTTGGAGCTCTTATTAAGGGTGAGTATCCTAAAATATTTTGGACACCCTGTGTTGTCCACACTCTCAATCTAGCTTTGAAAAATATTTGTGCAGCAAAAAACACTGAAAAGAATGAAGTTACTTATAAGGAATGTAGTTGGATTACACATATTACTGATGATGCATCCTTCATACGTGTTTTTATCATGAACCATTCAATGAGGTTGGCAATGTTTAATGAATTTTTTCCATTAAAATTGCTTTAAGTTGCTGATACCAGATTTGCTTCGGTTGTTATAATGTTAAAAAGGTTGAAGTTGATAAAAAGATGCCTTCAAGCCATGGCTATTAATGAGCAATGGGCTTCTTATAGGGAGGATGATGTTGGAAAAGCTCAAAAGGTGAAGGAGAATATTCTAAGTGATCTTTGGTGGGATAAGGTTGATTATATCCTTGAATTCACAACACCTATTTATGATATGATACAAGTAGCTGACTCAGATAAGCCTTGTCTTCATCTTGTGTATGAGATGTGGGATTCAATGATAGAGAAGGTAAATGTAGTAATATATCAGCATGAAGGCTTGGAAGATAATGAGTATAGCTCATTTTGGAGTGTGGTGTATGATATACTTATTGATCGTTGGACTAAAAATTGTACTCCACTACACTGCTTGGCTCATTCCTTAAATCCTAGCTAAGTACATTTATTCTCTATTTTCTTTAGTTCCCCCCTTCTAGTAAAACACACGTTTCATTTATATTTGTTTTTCAATCTTTAACTCTAGGTATTACTCCACTGAATGGCTTTTGGAGAATTCAAAACGCATCCCTCCATATCGAGATCATGAAATTTCTATGGAAAGGAGCAAGTGTTTGGATCGATTCTTTGAAGATGTGAATGAATTAAATGTGGTGAAGTCTGAGTTTGCTGCATTTTCAGGAGGGAGGTTTCCTTCACCAGCTGTCTTGACAGATAGGTGGGTTTTACAACCTTTGGTTTGGTGGCAATACCATGGCTCCGCATTTCCAACTCTTCAAACCCTTGCCCTTAAACTTCTTGGACAACCTTGTTCATCCTCATGTGTTGAGAGAAATTGGAGCACATACAAATTTATTCATTCCTTAAAAAGAAACAAAATGGCTCCTGCACGCGCTAAGGATTTGGTATATGCGCATTCTAATCTTCGACTCTTGTCAAGGTGCAATGCGGAGTACATAAATAGAGATACAAAGATGCGGGATATTGTAGGAGACTCTTGGAATGAGAGCGACATACATGGAGGAGCTGGAATGTTGAGAATGCAGCTCTTACACTTGATGAGCCAGAGTTGGAGGCCATGGTTATTGGGAATGTTAGCACTAGTGTTACTACCAGTGAAAGTGAAGTTCGAAGTGAAGCTATTGATCTTGATGATGATGAAGTTGGTGTTTGATTGTCTTGTTGATGTATCTTTTATTTTGTTTTAGTTTCAAACTTGTGAGTTGTATTTTAATTTTTGAACATCATGGAATGTTTATATAATGGAATTGTATTCTAGTTATTATTTACTATTGTTCTTAAATTTGGTATATGTTTATATAATGTGAAAAAAGTATGTTTAGCAATATATTAAAAATATAAATAAAAATATTTTTAATAATTTTTTAATCGCCGCACCTGCACCCTACTTTTTTAGAAATTGCCGAGTTCCGCACCCGCACCCGAATCCTGAAACACACTCGTGCTTCATAGCTGTTAGGACACAAATATTTAGCTTGAAGCATTCTTGCCCACGGCATCCCCTCCTCATGAGCAAGTCTCCAGCATAACTTAGCTAACATAGCTTGGTTTCTATGCTTCATTGAATATAACCCCAACCCACCAAGCTCTTTAGGTAGAGTAATGGTGCTCCACTGAACCATGTGCATCCTCCTCTTCACCTCAATTGAACACCAAATGAAGTCTCTTATCATCTTATCAATAGAATCACATATTTTTATAGAAATGCTATGGCATTGCATGTAATAATCTGCAATAGGAGCTGCAGCAGATTTAACAAGAACTAGTCTTCCTGCCCTTGACAACAGCTTTGTTTTCCAACCAGCAAGCTTACTTTGAACTTTATCCAAGATAAAGCTGAAAGCATTACCCACTCTGCCTTTGTGAATACTATATATATATATATATATATATATATATATATATATATATATATATATATATATTGATTATCAGAAAAAGAATACTATATTTGAATTTAGACAAGTGGGAAGTGTGTCATCTTTTTTCTTTTTTCTTTTTTTCTTTTTTAACTAGACAAGTATCTATCATGCGTGGGTCAAACCAATAAAATTATCCAAAGTTAGTTACTAAATAGTCCATTGAAAATGATGAAAAATTATTATTATTATTATTATTATTATTATTATTATTATTATTATTATATATAATATTTTTACAACAAATCCTAGATGATAAGTACTAGTGGGAATCTAGGTCCACAATTTATATTGTTTTTTTACCCATGTTACCACTTGCTATTTAGAATTTGTTTAGAGCATAGATGTAACATTTCTCAAAAATTATTGTAAAGAAGTGACATTTTGGGAGGGGGGGGGGGGGTAATTGATTGTGGCAAGGCTAAAAATTATTAGATCATGTTCTTGTTTGAATTAACTTTTGCTCTTTTGTTCTGTGGTATGATAGTGAAAGCCTTGATAACAATTGGTTGTGGGTCTCAGTCCCACTTTTATTTTGGCTAAAATATAACCATCCAAACACTTGCAAAATCACATTTTTCCAAGAACAATATCAACAACCACGTAATTCGCCAAGTGAACAACTTCCTTGAATGCTATATTTTGATAATTGGGTTGTAATAAGGCGATATTACAATAAATACACCATGCCAAGAAAAAAGGGAGGCAGTCGTTCCCTTGTAGCTTGTTCAAATGCATAAGAAATCTCAATCAGCTTCGGTTCTGAACCCTTTAAGCCCCCAAAACTAATCCCAAACGGCATTCCATTGCTTTCATACCCGGCTGGAACAGTTATTGCCGGGTAACCACCAATTGGTATTACTGTGGAAGCATTTGAGCCTATTGTCAACATTGCATCCAAGTAATTGTCCTTCATTAGTTTCTCAAACCCATATTTTGACAAGTTTGCCATCATCTCTACTGCCTCTGTATCTCTTGCTCTCCAATCCCACTTGTATTCTCCGATGCAATGAAGTCATCCTGACCATATTCTTTCAATTTTTCCTGCAATAACCGAAGTATGTCTGTTTGAATACCGCTTATTTTGCTGAAAACTGTAAACTGAAAAAAATAAAAAAAAATTAATAAAAAAGTTACTGTTTACACGCGGTTTATTGTTCATTTGCTTGTTTGCATTGTTAATGTCGCATGAACAGTAAATAAATTGTCTGCATATATCAAACACAAAAAAGAGCTGTGAAATTGTATTGACGTGCATATTTTATTCATTCTTTTGGAGGTAATTAAAAATCAACATAATATTTTGTTAAAAATTTCAAAAGTATATAATGCAAAACCACATATAGAGGTTTTTCCAGAACCTCACAACAACTACTAAATCATAGTCAAATTTTGGGGTCAATTATGAAGTTCAATAGACTAATTGAATCCTCAAAATATAGGGTGTTTGCGACTCATTAAAAACAGCTAACCAATATTGCTATCTCTGGAAGTTGTTTTACCAATTTGGTCCAACAATAGCTTATTAGTGTGCTTATCATGCTGAATGTCCATCTATCAAAGAATAATATACTTACTGTAACTGGGTTATTCAAGTTGAATGCAATTATGTCTGCCAATGATTTCACTGTAGAGTTGCTCAGCTCTTTCAGGTAGTCATTTAATGCAATCTTGAATTCGGCCAGCAATGCAATTAATTCGCCACTTTGAGAGGGATCCACAATCACATCGATGTTTGCTATTTCCAGATTGTCTATTATAGTTGCACCTCTTTGCCTTGCCATAACCAAAGTAAAACCAAAGTAAAACCAAAGGTTAAGAACTTGATTAAATGTTACATTGTCTTGCTTTTTCCTAACTATGCTAGTGAAAGCAATAATGGCCCAAGTTGGAGAGTTGGTCAAACATGTTGAAGGGGTTAACTTGTGTGTGCTAGAACTGTGCATATGTATTACTTTCCAGTTACAACTGCCCTTGCATAAATTTACCTTAACACATTCAGATGACGCTCAAAGGCTAGAATTGCAGAGGTTCCATTATAAGAGTCCAAAAACGGTTTCCTTACAACACCCAATCTCTTCCCCTAGGCCATTTTCATTTAGAAATTGTCTATAACCACCTGGAGGTATGAACACAGATGCTGCTTTTGTTGCTTCATTATCTCGTGGATCAAAACCGACAATGGCATCAAGCACATACACTGCATCTGTCACAGTTCTGCATGTGGGCCTGTAATTGCACATGATCAAAATTCATTACTTAAACCTCTGCCTAAAAGGAAACCATCCTGTGTCACATACATAAGTTCACTTCTCCTTGATAAATTCTTACTTATCCTAAAATCGTAGGCTACTAGGACATGATCAAGTTAATCGCTTAACCACTATTCTATCACACTATCTAGTGCTAGTTTTTTACCTCTTATATATATAAAATCAAGGTGCAACAGATTAACTTACCCAATTGTGTCCTGACGAGGAGAGATTGGGACGACACCGGAACAGCTGGTGAGACCAACAGTGGGTTTAATCCCTACAACCGAGTTGTGATCAGCTGGACAGATGATGGAGCCATTAGTTTCAGTCCCCAGTGACACTGATACCATGTTTGCTGCCACTGAGATCGCGGACCCACTGCTTGACCCACATGTACCCCCGGATTTCAGATAAGAATTCTGCATGGTTCCCCAAAATATTTCATGATTGAAGACCTCTTTTGTGTGTGTGTGTGTGACTATATATATATATATATATATATATTGGATGAATATGAAATTTTATTCACTAAAGAGCAGAAGTGGAGCACAAGTAGCCAAGCTGCAGACAACAAAAACTCAATGCAACATTCGAAACCAGCAGCAAAGCTGCAACTAATGGACGTTCCCCTAGGTATACTCAAACACAATGAAAGGATATTCCAAATAATGTTTTTCAAAACATGAATTCAATTTAAAAAATGTGTGTAACAAAATATGTGTTAACAATTCTTATCATTCCAAATAATATACATTATCTATTATCTAAGAAGTACAGATACTCCAAAATCTCTGTCGTGTTCATGTTGGACACGGACACAGTACCTTAGGGACACTGCTACAGGCTTGTCCTTGGAGTTAATTAGTTAATTGTTATATGTATGGATTCAGATCCTCTAGAGTTCCTAGGGTACTCTACCAAGTAGAGTTCATTAAATCCTAACCACTCTTTAATGATTTAATGGTATAAATTTTGCCATGTCAGCATTTTATTAACAATCATCTTAATTGTTTTGTTTACAACATTATTTTATTATTTCAAGAATATTATTAATGAAATGTTGACATGGCAAAATCTAAACCATTAAATCATTAAAGAGTGGTTAGGATTTAATGAACTCTACTGGTAGAGTACCCTAAGAACTCTAGAGGATCTGAATCCTATATGTATTGTCTCTTAACTTTTCAAAATTTATTGTTCAAAATTTATTGTGTTGTGTCCATGTCCGTACATGTCCGCACTTGTCATTAGAATGCCCTGTTTTAAATGGAATTCCTAATTTTTTTTACACTGGCAACTTATATTTCACGACATATTGCACAATTGCTCAAACAATTTCAACTTCATTCCTAATCCGGTCTGTGTCCATGCCATCATCAAAAATGTTAAAATTACTATCAATTTTAGTACAAAATGTTTATAAACTCAATAACAAAATAAATAAATGTCTAAGTTACGGACTCAATTTTAATACCATGATCTCTTTCTAGTCCATGCAAAAGTGGAAGCATTGTACACTAAGTAGGACTTTTATTACATTTATGTGATCTACAAGGTCATGATTTGCACCCAAACCCAAAGTCAAAATTGGGATAGGCCCAACAAGTCCAATACAATGAATTTGTAGAGAGTGAGCTTAAAATCTAGGTTCTAGTAATTTTAGATAACAAAGATAATGGACTAGATTGCAACACCATACACATGGGATAGTTTATATATTAGAAATTGTTCTCGGACTCAAGCCGAGGATATTGGGTCTTATATTTCACTCTTCTCAAAGATAGATTACAGTTATTGATCTTAATGTCTATAGTTTTTTTCTCTCCTTTTTCTTCTAATCTCCCTCTTCTCCGGAACCTCTCTCCTTCTTATACATCCCCTTTCTCCCCATTCCCGCTCTCCACATGTCGCTCTAAGTAGCTCCCCTGGATACTTGTCCCATCTGCACCTTCCTGTGGTTTTTAGGCAATAGCTGTAAAGCTGACGATCACTGTTCAGATATCACTTTCTCATTAATGCGGCCAAAGACTTAGGTACAGAGCATTCAATGTGGTGGTAGCAGCTTTCTTCAAGATATTTCCTATCCGTTCTTCCTCTTTATTCCCTTGTGAAACATATCTTCATCTACAAGACCTTCTAAAATATCATTCTAGTCAACATGACGTACCATTTGATCTTCACTTCACTTAGCTGAGGAGATACCCCTTCTCAGACTACTTATGCAAACCTATTTCACAATAACCTGCTCATGGGCTTTTAAGCTTCACATCCTCTCTACCATCAATCTGTCCTCGGACAGGTAAGTATTCTCAGATCAAGCCCATGGTCCAAAAACATGTTTTGGGCCTTTTATCCTCACAATAGCCCCTCAAAACTTTATTTTTCTCTCCCATCCGAGGAGAAAATTGGAGTTTTGACCCAATGCCACAACCTTTGCACACTTCTCAAATTTCCACACTTAAGAACGTAACTTCTCACTTTTGAAACTACTCCTGATACTTCGAAATCCATGACGCCACCATTAAATGCTCCAGGCGGTGCCCTGTCCTCCACGTCCAACGGTGAGATGCAAATCTAACAGTCAGAATTTCCCCTTAAATTTTGAGTAGGATAACTCCCACTCAGTGCCGCATCTCATATAAAACGTCTGGAAGGTTGCAATTATTCCATTACTTCAGAAATCGATTAGCCTTTAAGAATTACCTATTTTCCTAATTCCCAAGAAGCTCCTGAAGAATCACTTGTTCTTTTTCTAGTAAATTTTCACGCTCCCAAGCTCTTTTATTCTCGGCCGTTCTTCTCGGACCCATTAATTTTACATCTTTATTCTAAATCGTCATTTTCATTTCATCCAAATGGGTAGATTCAAAAGTTTAGTAGACACTCCCGCCGGTATGGAAGGCTTCCGAGCTAAATACCACATTCTCTAGGGAGTGGGTTTGAGGTACTGTGCCCCAGACGCCATATAAGACAATAGGAAAGAAGGGGAAGTTGTCATTCCCATAATCGCATTTTTAGAAGGAGGAATGACACTTCCCATGGAGAACGTAACCCAAGACTACCTGTATAATCATAGATTATGCCCAGACCAATGTGCACCTAACATGTTTAGAATCTTAGGCTATATCGACGCTCTCAACAAGCAAATAGGTTTAAGACTCACATGGCACGATGTTGTCCATATGTATGAGTGTCGCTCACTTAAGGACACAAGGTATTACCTCTAGTTTAGGTCTAACATTGTTAGACTCATATCTTGTCTTCCCAAATCTAACAAAGGCATGAAGGATGACTACCTAATCGCCTTCGGGGAGTGGTACGACGGTCCTCATTGTCTAGTCAAAGAGGGAACACTAGGTGTGATTCCATAGAATTTAGGTCCCCTGGCATGGGGTTTAGTTCTTCTAATTCTATAATTTAGATTTACATTGCACTTAAGTTTCTCTTTAGTTGGCGGCTGTTATTGGTCTAACCATATTTGGCTTCTCGGATGTTTTTTGTAGATAAGCAGCACGTATCACCTCGTTTGAGTCTATCCAACATCAAGGATTTTAACAGAGTTTTAAGATCTGAGGTGTTTATGAGTGAAAACGGGTAGTCAAGGGCAGCTCATCTCAACTTGGGCTTTGAACCTCTATCAAATACCTTTCAAGACATTAGTAACGCAATCATCACGGATGACCGTAGACTCAAAAGAATAGACATCTCAAAAACGAGATTCCTCACCTCACGAGATCTACTCGATGGCCCTTATGTCATCCTTTACGTATGCCCAATAGCAGTAGTTCCCCCAACCGTACACCTCGAAGCAGCGGCTCTCCGAGAAGAGTCCACATCTTCATGCTTGTCTCTCGAGGAAGAAATAGACCAATTTCGACTTGAGGAAGTAGAAAAAACACCAGAGGACCCTATTGTCAACCTCTCAGACGAAGAAAACAAATCTAACACAAGTTCTGGTATTAGAGGTTTCATTGTTGCGCGTGTAGATAGCAGCGCCGAGGAAGAGGAAGAAAAAATGTCTCTGCAAAAAGGAAGAGGCTTGAAGGCTATCCTTGCTGATAGGGGTAAGCAAGCCTCCAAGGGAGCTTCGGGGTCTCAGCCCTCTGCCAATCCCCCACCCCTTCCTCCTCCTCCTCCCAATACCCTACTTCCCATACCAAATCTTAAAAAGAAAATACAAGATGAAGGTGAGGAGGGGGAGTTGGCTCAATGGAAGGGGCCTAAACAACAAAAGATAACCAAAGGCCAGACACGAGCCTCTTCTGTGGAGAGTAGGGAGAGCCATGAATTGGCCGAGGTATGCTAAACCCAATCCAATTGGGCCCCTCGGTTGGAGTTGGATGGAGCCGTTATTCCCCAAAACTCTACAATAAGAGAATTTCAAAAAGGGCACGCCCATTATTTGGCGTAGGCCTTAGAGCAGCCTATACTTCTGCCTAAGGATATGGCCCCCCTAAGAAAAATGAGGCAGCAAAAGCTCTTCCTGTCCCTCAAAAGGGACTTAGCTTGGGTAAGATTAATTATTAGCGTCAACATCTCCTCTTACATTGTTTTGTTATCATTCATTTTCTATTAGTATTATTTTGTTATGATGCACTAGTTCGTTGCTTTTATGCAGACTATCTAGGAGGTATTCGTTGCCGAGGAATGGGTAAATGACACTCGGAACGAGGCTAAAGCCGAGGCTAACCTTAGGACCGAGACTGAAAAAGCCCTTAGTTTGGCCAAGCACGAGAAAAAAGAGCTTATTGACAAACTGGAAAGAGAGGGGAAAGTAAGGAGAAGTGCTGAGGCTGGACTTAAGACTGCCGAGACTCAGGCGGAGGAGCAATGCAAACAACTCCATCACAAAGGAATAGAGCTAGCCACTACCCAACAAGAAATTCTGAGCTTGAAGGGTCAGTTAGCTCAAGCCAAGGAAGCGGCTCGCACCATCAAGGAGACCGTGGAGGCCGCATCACTGGCTTTCTACAATCGTGGGGTCAAAGAAACAGAGATCCGGCTGGCTGAGGAGCTTACTGAGGTATGTAGGGACTACTGCCAGCAAGTATAGGCGGAAGCCCACGATATGGTAGGAGTCCCTGCTACCTTTAAATGGAGGAAGGCCGAAAACATATGGTATCCCCCAGATATCTGTGCGATTGAAGCCTTCCTTCCCCCTTCAACTACCCTCGAGACACTTCTTCCTGCACAACCCTCCACCGCCCAAGGCTCTCTTTCACCTCCTAAAGTATCTACGGGTCCTGACCAAGTTGTGGACCAAAGTGAGAAGACTGATAAGGTTTTGAGCGGGAAGGCTAAACAGGGTGATCCTCAAGCAAGAGAGAAAAATAAGGGAAAAGAGGTTATGCCCCTATCCGAGGCCAAAGCTCTAAATGCTCCCCTCACTATCAAAGAAGTGGCTCCCAAACCTAAATAGACTAAGCCCAAACCAAAAGGAACTGAGGACAAACAGGAAATTGCAACAAAGTCCAAAGAAGACCTTCTGCTGAAGACCAAGGCCTAGCCTAGGACTCTCCTTCCTCTTTACCCAATTTTGGGATAGCTTCAGCTTACTATATGTTTACTTTTGTACTTCTATCCATGTTTTTATCTACAATGTAGTTACGCACAGTTGTAATGACAAGTTCAAGATTATTTTTTATCTTTTATTTGATACAAATTTTTATTCCTTTGGTATATGAATGATCGACTGTTTAATTGAATAAAATAGGTTTTAACGCATGATCAGATAACATATGTAGTTTGACAAGGAAATAATTTATCTTCTAGAATGAATGAATGAATCTCCAAAACATTTGTATTACTCACCTAGGATTATATTCCCTCTGAGATTAACAAGCAAAAGCAAACAAATACACATCAAAAGTGTGCATAAACCCAAAGCAAGAGATGTAAAATCCCAAACGTGGTCATCTATGTAACACTTAGGAAAATAATAAAAGATACCAATTTTTATGTGGTTCAAGGAGCTAGGCATAGCCAAGGATTTGTTCGGAACTTAGAGAAAGAATGAAAGATATCAATTTTGCTAAGGTATGTGGTCTGAGGAGCCAGGCATGACAGAGTTTCAGTTTGATATTTAGAAAAATAAATTGAATTGTTAATTTCCCCAAAGTAGATGATTCGAGGACCAGACATAACTAAAGTTTTGTTCAACACTTAATAAAATATTAATTTTTACAAAGTATGTGGCCCGAGGAGCCAGACATGACCAAGTTTCAGTTTGATAATTAAAAAAATGAACTGAAGTGTTAATTTCTCCAAAGTAGATGATCCGAGGACTAAACATAACTAAGGTTCTGTTCAACACTTAATAAAATATCAATTTCTACAATGTATGAGGTTTGAGGAGCCAAGCATAACCAAGTTTCAGTTTGATATTTAGAAAAATGAACTGAAGTGTTAATTTTCCCAAAATAGATGATCCGAAGACCAAACATAACTAAAGTTCTGTTTAACACTTGATAAAATATCAATTTATATAAGGTATGTGGTCTGAGGAGCTAGGTATGACCAAGTTTCAGTTTGGTACTTAGAAAAATAGTAAACTACTTAACACAGTGTCAACAGAAATAAGATGTCAGAAGTGCCTTTCATTAATAGTAATACCTTTGTAGGTTATTTACATTCCAAGGACGAGGTACAACATTTTCATCTAGATCTTCTAGATAATATGCCCTTATTCCAGCTACCGAAGTGATGGGTCCTTCCCAGTTAGGTCCCATTTTCCCCATGCTGGGTTCTTCGCAATTCCCAAAACCTTCCTCAATACCAAATCTCCAGGTCCAAGTGGCCTTAGCCTTACATGGAAATCATACCCTTGCTTAAGCTTATGCTAATAATAAGCTAGCTGAATCATAGCGTTTCCTCATTGCTCTTCAACTAAGTCTAAACTTTTTTCTAATAAATTTTCATTACTGCTTGGGATGAAAGAGCTCGTCCTCAATGTCGAAAACCTAGTTTCTAGAGGGATTACAGCCTCAGCTCCATAAGTCATAGAGAAGGGTGTCTCTCCAGTGGACCTTAGAGGTGTAGTTCAATACGTCCACAAAACATGTGGCAATTCTTCCACCTACCTTCCCTTAGTATCATCTAGTCTTTTCTTAAACCCATTAACTATAACCTTATTGATAGTCTCGGCTTGCCCATTCCCTTGTGGATAAGTTAGAGTGGAATATCTATTCGTAATGCCTAGATCACAACAGTATCTTCTAAAGACCCTACTATCAAATTGCAGGTTGTTATCTGAAATAAGAGTGTGAGGGATTCTAAACCTAGTGACAATCTTTTTCCAAAAAAAAAATTCGCATCCAAATCCCTAATATTTGACAATAGCTCAGCTTCAACCCATTTAGTGAAATAATCTGTTCCAAAGAGCAACCACCTCTTATTTCCTACTGCTTTCAGGAAAGGCCCTACAATATTTAAGCCCCATTGAGCAAAAGGTCAAGGACTAGATAGAGGGTTAAGGATACCCCCTGGTTGATGGATGTTGGGAGCAAATTTCTAACATTAGTCACACTTCTTTGCATAATCTTGTCTCTCTCTGCATATTTGGCCACCAATACCCTTGTATAAAAGCTCTATGAGATGAAGATCTTCCTCCTGTGTGACTTTCACAAATCCCTTCGTGTAACTCTTTCAAAAGTAAGTCCATTACTTCAGGGTATACACAGCAAATAAGGTCCTAAAAAAGAGCATTTGTACAACTTCTGGTCCTCGAACAGCCAAAACCGAGGTGTTTTTCTGCGTACTTTATCTGCTTGGGACTTCTCTTTGGGCAAGATATCATTCTTAAGGAATGACACTATAGGATCCATCCAACTAGGTCACACCCTAATTTGATGAATCCGAATGGTGTCACTATTCGTCCTAGTGGGTTTACACAGATCTTCAATAAGAATGACCCAAGGTAGGCCTTGTGCCGAGGATGTCGCAAGGGTGGCTAGGGAGTCAGCATGGGTATTCCTGCTCCTAGAGATACGTAACAAGGTAAAAGATTCAAATTTTGATTGTAAATACCTGACCTAGGTTAGATAATCTTGCATTCTCGGATCTCTAGCCTCTAACTCTCCTTCCACCTGGCCCACCACTAATCTTGAATCTAAGAATATTTGCACTGTTTTTCCACCCATCTTCTGAACCATAGCCATTCCTACCAGTAGAGCATCATATTCTGCCTCATTGTTGGTGGCCGAGAACCCAGTCTCAAGGACTTCTCGAAATTAATTCCATCAAGAGACACCAAAACTAGCCCCACACTAGATCCTCTTTGGTTTGCTGCTCTGTCGACGTATACTTTCCATTCCAGTGGTTCTTTACGCGAAATCGCGCCAACTGATTTTTCATCCATGTCCAGCCTCTTAGCATCCTCTTCCAATGAGGGCTCAACAAATTCCGCCACCAAATCAACAAGGACTTGGCCGTTCATAGAGGTGCGAGGCATATACTTGATATTAAAAGCCCCCAAAATGGTATCCCATTTGGCAATCCTTCCCGTATAGTCAGCACTTCAAAGTATAGACCGAAGAAGAAGTTGAGTTAAAACAATAGTTGTATGAGATTGGAAGTAATGGGGAAGCTTATGCGTAGCATGCACCACTGCTAGGATCGCTTTTTCCAACGATAAATAATGCACCTCAGCCTCATGCAGGGATTTGCTCACGTAATAAACTGGTCTTTGTACACCATTATCAACTCGTATCAGAACCAGACTAACGGCATGATTAGCCACAGCAATATATACGAATAGAACTTCATCCATTTCTGGCAGAGACATAATAGGTGGTAGCGAAAGATACTCTTTAAGTTGCTGAAAAGCTAAGGCACACTCCTCGATCCATTCAAATCCCTTCCACTCATTCAACAACTGGAAGAAAGGTCTGCATCTATCTACGGACTGAGAAATAAACCGGTTGAGAGCAGCAGTCATCCTTGTCAACTTCTGAACCTTTTTAGGATTCCAAGGTGGCTGTAAGCTATTAATTGCCCTAACCTGCACATGATTAACTTCAATTCCTCGATGAGTTATCATGTAACCTAGAAATTTATCTAATCCCACAAAAGAACACTTAGAAGCATTAAGACACAACTTATACTTTCTTAGCGTCTGAAAAGTGTCATTTAGGTCTTCCACATGCATGGAAACTATTTTACTTTTCACCACCATGTCATCCACATACACTTCAATAGTCTTTCCCATCTATGGCTCAAACATCTTGGTCATCATCCTGATAGGTAGCTCCTGCGTTCTTCAAACCAAAAGACATTACCCTATGGTGATAATTCTCTATAAAAGTGACAAGAGCTGTCTTCTCCTAATCATCCAGAGCCAAAGGTATTTGGTGATAACCTTGAAAAACATCAAAAAAACTTATTTGAGGATGCTCAACAGTGGCATCCACCAGCTAATCTATACGAGGCATTAGGAAAGAATCTTTAGGACAAGCCTTGTTCAAATCTATGAAGTCTACGCATATTCTCCATTTTCCAAATTTTATTCTTCACTACCACTGTATGCGCCAACCATTTAAGATAAAATACCTCCTTGATAGCGCCGGTCTTTTTGAGCTTGACTACCTCTTCTTTGACGGCCTCGAAATGCTCCTTAGATGAGCGTCGAGGTGGTTGCTTCCTTGGCACCACAACAAGATTGACATGTAGACGATGACAAATGAAGCTCGGGTCCACTCCAAGGGCCTCATAAGCATTCCATGCGAAAACATCAACGTTCTTCTTCAAGAACATAACCAGCACCTCTTTCTCCTAAGGTGGCAACTGAACTCCCACCTGAAAGAATCTTTCAAGGTCGTCATCTATAACAACTTCCTCTAACCCCTCACACGTGAGGTCTTCTACTACTGCCATCATGGGCGTGTCTAGAGTCATTCATTGCTATAAGCCCCCTCCACAGAAGCAGAGGATTCCACCTTAGGCTGATGTAGAATTGCAGCCGCCATACACTGTTTAGCCACAGATTGACTCCCAATCAGCTCTGCGATTTGGTCCCTAGATGGAAATTTCACCTTCAAGTGTAGAGTTGAGAAAACCACATCTAAGGAATGAAGCCAAGGTCTTGCCACAATGGCCGTATAAGGAGAATAGGCATCTACCACAATGAAATCCACTTCTACCACCTCTGAGCCTGATTGCGCAAGTAACCTAATTTGCCCCTTTGGTAAGACAGCCTTCCCCTCAAAGCTCATAAGCCTTAAGATCCTTAAAATTTAAGTTTAGCCCTTTAAACAAGTCGGGGTACATAATATCTACACTACTACCTTGGTCGACCATCACCCTCCTCACGTCGTAGCCCCATATCCTCAGCGTAACCACCAAAGCATCATCATGCAATTAAATAGTCTCAATCTTGTCCTCTTCTGAGAAACCTAAAATTGGTGGGATATTCCCCTTATCCCTCTTTGGCTTAGAACTAGAATCCTCGGCAAGGGTTCGTGCTATGGACATTACACTAGAAAGACAAGAGCCAGTCCTTCCAAGAGCAGCAAAGATAACATTGATGGTACCCAAAGGAGGTCTTGAAGAAGTGTTGCCTTGATTCACCGAGCCTGAATGGTCTCCCTACCTATTGGCTTGATAAAAAAACTACTTTAACCTCCCCTCCCTAACTAACTACTCTAAATGATTCCATAGGGTCCTACAATCTTTAGTGGTATGGCCCCTTTCTTGATGATATTGGCAATGAAGATTTTGATTACGCCTCATGGGGTCTCCTGCCATCTTGTTGGGCCATTTGAAATATGGCTCATTCTGGATTTTCTCCAACAGCTGATGTACCGGTTCTTGGAATACAACATTAACCACCTAAGGAGTGGCAGGACTGGATGACTGCCCGACAAAATCTCTTCGGTGGCTGTTGTTATTGTATCTGTCTGACCTGAAATCCCTCATATCTTAAAGGATAACCTTCGCCTTCGATTTACTTTGCTACTGATCCTCCTTAACCTGCTTATATTCGTCGATGCGGTCCATGAACCGACATACACTCCTTACAGGCTTATTGGTCAAAGATTTCCTTAAGTCATGCTCGGCAGGTAGGCCAACCTTGAAAGTCCTTATTGCTACATCAACGAAATCTCCATTGATCTCGTTGAACATCTCCCAATATCTATCAAAATACGTTTTCAGGGTTTCCCCTTTCTGCATAGCCATGGACAATAACGAATCTAGAAGCCGAGGAACTCTATTACATGTAATGAAGTGAGACCCAAACGCTCGGGTGAGTTCCATAAAAGAATCAATGGAACCCGCCCTTAAGCCATTAAACCATCTCATCACCATAGGTCCTAGACTAGATGGGAAGACCTTGCCCATTAAAGTTTCAATCTAGGAATGCACTGCCATCCTCTGATTAAAGTGACTCACATGCTCCACAGGTTCCATTCGACCATTATAAATGGTGAAAGTTGGCTTGATGAATCGCCGAGGAAGCTTCCCTTTTTCCACCCTACCTGTGAAATGTGACTTAGAAATTTAGTGCAACGCCCTACTCATAGCGTCCTTTCCTAAGCCTCTGCCTGATCAATTCTTACCCCTACAACCATGAAGGTTGTCCTCCTTACAAGAGAAAGTCACATCAGGGGAAGTTCTTGACCCGGGCCTGAAACTGCTATCCTTGGAGTCCTTAGAGGAAAGGTCAGAAAATGAGGGAGTTCGTCTTTGCCTTTCGCAGCGCAGCTTCCTCTTCAAACGGTCAATCTCCAGCTGCATGGCCTTGGCATTTTCCTCGTGAAGAACTCTGCTTCCACCTCATGAGTGACTCCTACTAGTATGAGTTGTATGCACACTACCCTCCCGATCTCTTTCCTGCTTAAGATGTAGGAAATGATCCTCATGTTGGGACCCCATAAACTCTACATGGTGTGGACCTAAGCCTACCATAACATTTAACTTCCTAAAACGCAAGATTCCCCACAGATGTCGCCAATTGTAAGGTCACGATTTGCACCCAAACTCAAAGACAAAATTGGGGTAGGCCCAAAAAGCCCAATACAATGAATTTGTAGAGAGTGGGCTTGAAATCTGGGTTCTAGTGATTTTAGATAATAAAGATGATGGGCAAGATTGCAACACCATACACATAAGATAGTTTATATATCAGAAATTTTCCTCGGACTTAAGCCGAGAATACTGGGTATTATATTTCACTCTTCTCAAAGATAGATTACAGTTATTGATCTTAATGTCTAGTCTTTTTTCTCTCCTTTTTCTTTTGATCTCCCTCTTCTCCGGGACCTCTCTCCTTCTTATACATCCCCTTTCTCCCCATTCTCGCTCTCCACGTGTAGCTCTAGGCAGCTCCCCTAGATACTTGTCTCATCCGCATCTTTATGTGGTTTTTAGGTAATAGTTGTAAAGCTCACGATCACTGCTCAGATATCACTTTCTCATTAATGCGGCCAGAGACTTAGGTACAAAACATTCAATGCAATGATAACAGCTTTTTTCAAGATATTTCCTATTTATTCTTCCTCTCTGTTCCCTTGTGAAACATATCTTCATCTACAAGACCTTCCAAAATATCAGTCTAGTCAACATGGCATACCATCTAATCTTCACTTCACTTAGCCGAGGGGATACCCCTTCTCGAACTACTTCTACAAACCTATTTCACAATAATCTACTCATGGACTTTTAAGCTTGACATCCTCACTACCATCAATCTATCCTCAGATAGGTAAGTATCCTCATATCAAGCCCATGGCCTAAAAACATGCCTTGAGCCTTTTATCCTCACATGATCAATAACACTTCAATATTTGTAACAAGTGTGTGGCAAAATTTGCGATATCCTAGTATCACTCTTATTTATTGATTTATTTTATCTACTTAAACTCTGGATTGAGTTTTGACTGGTTGGACTGAGTTTTGAAACTCAAGACATGTTTTGGCCTAGCTCGATGTGGAGTTGCTATCTTTTAATTGATTAACTATAATGTTATGATCACAACTACTAGCTAAAGACATAATTAAGAATTACAATCAATTAAACAATTATAAATTTGTTGTCAAAAAAAAATTGTGTCCATAACAATATAGTTTAATTAAAGAATCTGGTTAATGTATGCCTTTAGGACGCACTTTAACTATTTATTTTGAGTTTTCTAAAAAAAAAAATCAATTTTGAGAAAGTTTTTATACAAAATTGAAAAAATTGTTAAAATTATTAATTACTTTTTTATTTTTTCATAAAAAATTTTTCTAAAATAATTTATTAATGCATACCCTAACGATACACGTTAATAAATCACTTAATTAAATAACCATAAAAACTGAAAACTAATAAACTTCATAAAGTAAAAAATCTATACACTCAAATATAAGACTAACCACTGCTTGTCCACCTCTAGCCACCAACCATCGGAAATCTCCGACGACCGAACCCCATACCATTCAGAAAGACTACCCTTCCCCAATATCACCGCCCCGACACTTCTTAACCATTGAACCACGCCGGCATCTCTAGCCACCACTGATCCCAGCAGCACGTACGACCCACACGTGATGTTCGGGTTATCCTTAGTCACTATACTGTCTTTCAACAGTATGAGAATCCCATGCAACTCTCCCAATGATCGACACTTCTGATCTTTCGCCACCTTCTCCCACTCGCGGTCATCCTCCTCGGCTTGATTCCGAGCGTCTGGATTCACTTCCAGCACGATGCGAAGCTGGGGATTCAATGCTGCAATGCAATCTGGTCCAAGTACAAGTCAACGAGTTGCCTTGAAGTGAATTGGTTTTCGTTGAAGGCACGGTGGACGTCGTCGATGGTGGCTTCCGTGATTGTGAATTGTGAGCCGTTGATTGCGTTGACGAAGATAGAGAAGACTAAAAGTAACAGCGAGGTTAATGGTGTCCGCATTTTCGTTTCAATCATGTTTCAGCAAAACCCGGCGGAGAAGTGTAGTCTTGACTCCTGTGTAGAAGTGCAACTACATGTGCACACTGCATGCTGCGTACTTACTACGTTAGACATATACATAACCTTTTGGTCCTATTTTAATTTAGACAAGTTGTGTTTTTCTTCTTTTAATGAGTTAGACAAGTAATTATCATGTATTGGTCAAAGTAATAAAATTACGGTAATAAAATTATGCAAAAATATTAAGTTAGGCATGAAGAAGTCTGGTCAAAGTAATAAAATTATGCAAAATTATAAAGTTAGGTACTGAAATTTTCGGGGTTTTTTGGGTGCCTATGATAGTGCTAACAAATTATTGGATCATGATAATAGAAGTTCTGATACCAATTTATTGTGATTCGAGATTACCAAAAACTCATTCATATAAATAATAAAATAAAATAAAATTTTATTCGAACTTTATATATAGGATTTTAGACAATCAGCATGCGTTCATGAAAGGAAAAATAAATATTGAAGCATGTTTGAGTCTGGATATACTTCTGCTAGAAGTTTTTTTTTTTTTTTTGGTTGAAATTTGATAAGAAAGATTTGTATTTTTAAATAATGTTGCAGGTTTAAATCAATTCGCCGCAAAAATTATAGGCTTAGATAGTGCTTAACAAAGGCATAATTACCAAGCACGAACGAATGAATTATTTCAAAAAGCTAAATGATCTTAATGGTCCAAATCGAAATTTTTTTTAGTGTTCCGATACTGTGCTTTTAAACAAATGAAGAAAGAAGAAGAAAGTGCTACTACATGTATTTATTCATGCATACGTTGCACATATATAGACAAGTATCATGCCTAGGTCAAAGGAAGAAAATTATCCAAAAAGTCTGAGAGGCACTAAAAAGTTCACTAAAAATTACACATGATCCCTTTTGTGGTTATAATTTTGTGGAACCAATCGCCCAAGTGATTTTTTAAAAAAAATAAAAAAATTCATATATGGTTGAGAGTAGGAAAATTTGAATCCTAAGGGGGTGTTTGGTACAAGCACTTAACAACTGAAAACATGTGTTTGAAAATATGTGTGGATGAAAAAATATGTAAAAATATGTGTAATATTGTTTAAAAACTGAAAACATATGTTTGAGTGGGTGTACCAAACGATGCCTAAATTTCTTTCTTGGAAATACTGGGAGGTATCAATTAGTTAGGCAACAAAGCTCTTTTTTTTTCTTTTTCTTTTTTCTTTTTTTGAAACATGCTACAAAGCTCTTAATTAGACCCAAGTGAGTTGAATGGTAAAAAGAGCATAAACTTTTCAGATTTTTTTTTTTTTGGGTTGTGGCAAGTTACAACAGGTCGATTGGGTTCGATGGGGGTGGGGGGTGGGGTGGGCTATGCGTAAAATAATTTGCATATGAAAGGGTGTTATTTTATGGTTAATTAAAATTATTTTCAATATGACCAGAATTTTAGGTTGGGCGTGGGCAAAACACCTAAAATTTGGGGGAAAATTTTCCTAAATTATTTTACATGAAAACAAATGAACCCATAAATATAAAATATTAATTATGTATATTTATTGAGAAGAAGCAATTTATATTTTAACGAGTAAGAATAATATATTTTAAATAAAAATATACATTATAGAAAGTTTCATAAATATTATTGGAGTGACATTTAAATTAAAAAATGTCCACTTCATACTTTCGTCTTAGGGTTCAAACTATATCAAGCCACCTTGTTAATTTGATGGAAAGCATTTAAGAGCTAATGTTATTATGTCCATAATTTTTTAGCTCACAGTCCTTCTCATTTTAATTTTGAGCATGTTTATATACTATACTCGATATATCATCTGCCATAAGAACATATATTAATGCTTTTTTTATTTTTATTGATAGATAGAAATCACCAGGACATACAAGTTTAATAGAAGTACATGATTAAGAGGTATTAATAGACGTTCTTCAATTTAAAATAGAGGTTGTTCTAAAACATCAAGGTTTAAATGAAGGTGGCTTTCTAATCTTAGTAGCCTGCTCAAAGCCATATGCAATCTCAATCAACGTTGGCTCTGAGCCCTTTAGTCCTCCAAAGGTTATGCCAAAGGGCACACCGTTATTATCATATCCTGCAGGGACATTAATACCAGGGAATCCCCCAATTGCAAGAACTGGAGCAGCATCTGGACCAGGTGTTACCAATGCATCTAACCTATACTTATGCATCAGTTTCTCAAATCCATCCCTGGAAAGATTTTTCAAGTTAAGCAATGCCGCCTTCTCATTATTGCCAATTCCATTCGTGGCTTGGGATGCTAGAAAGATGGCTTGGCCATATTCCTTGATCTTTTCCTGCATGTCCATTCAAGTCAAATTTTCAGCATAAAAATACAAGCTTTGCCCATGTCGCTTGAGTATCCAACCATGGATCAAAGAAATTAAGGGAACCTTTGGTGATCATATTTCACCCATTAGAAAATAAGTAATTGAAATATTTATTTATTATATTGTTGAAGTGACATCAATCATTCATATTCATTATCACGCAAGTTTGTAAGTTTTGTATAATAAAATTTGTTGTAATTTTAAAATTTTCCTACTTACCAGATCTGAGAACTTGTTGTCGAAGGCTATTACATCTGCCAAGGACCGCACTGGAGAAACCAACAGATCTTTTAGATATGCATTTAGGGATAGTTTGAACTCAGCCAGCAAAGCTGTTGCTTCCCCACTTAATGTGACATCCAAGATAACATCGATGTTGGCTATTTCCAAGTGGTCTATCAAAATTGCACCTTCTTGCCTTTGTAACATAAAAAATTGTGACATATTAAAGCAACGCCATTATGTTAAGCCAATTTATTACTTGATAAATTTTGTTTATTTATTTATTTTGATTAGTACATGGAACTCTTTTACCTTAGAGTTTGGAAATGATGCTCAAAAGCTTTAGAATGGAGAGATCCAGTGCCAGAAGTAAAGAAGGGATTCCTAACTATTCCCAACCTTTTCCCTTTGAGCCTGTAAGCATTTAGAAACTGTTTATAGCCACCACGTGGAATGTACTTTGATGCACTTTTTGTTGCTTTATCATTGCAGTCAAAACCTGCAATGGTATTAAGAACATGAACAGCATCTGATACTGTCCTCGTGATTGGCCTGTTCAATTAGTCACAGTGGCACTCCATTTAGACTATTTGTACATAAATAACCATGGTGAATGAAAATTGCAACAAAAAGTCTTAGGGAAACAAAAAAGTAAACCTTTTAGAGATAGATTTGATTATGTTATGACATATCATGTTGTGCAAAAGCTTTTATGTTCTGTTTGGGCCAAATTTTTAATGGCTCAAAAAAATTGGGCCTGCAATAAAAACAATAACACATCCCTTGTATTCAAATGCAATTTTTTTAAATTAGATGCGATGGACTTTACAGAGCAGATGGCCCAGCTTGGAGCCATGGAAAGAACAGAATGGCCTATATGGCCCAATTTAACCTTCATCACCTAATATGTTGATATGAGTAGCAAACTCGACATGTAAAATGTGACGAATCCAGGTCAAAAAGATAAGCCAATCAAAGTTCGACAAGTGCCGCAGGGATGAGGAAGACCAAACACGTTACCAGTTCAAATTGATTTTACTTTATTAATCTAATTAAGTTACTCGATTG
The DNA here is from genome assembly GCF_040712315.1 of Castanea sativa. NCBI lineage: Eukaryota > Viridiplantae > Streptophyta > Magnoliopsida > Fagales > Fagaceae > Castanea > Castanea sativa. The sequence continues at coordinate 40,286,715 of NC_134019.1, read as the reverse complement.
ATAGATTCTCAAAAAAAAAAAAAAAAAAAAAGGGCGGGGAGTTATTTGATTGATATTTGTAATAGAAAATTTTAGATGGAGCACTGTGCTCAATTGGATGCTTAGAATTGTAAGGGTAAATGTAACCCTCAATATTTTCTGTTTACCTTTTACATTGGTTACATGTTTCATAGGTGGTAAAGAGCACTGACATGTGGACACTACATGTTATGAAATATTAGTTGTATACTATCGTTACAGAAAAGACTATCCCGTGAATGTGAATACGTTGCAATGCTTCATGACACAAAGAATACATTAGAGCATTCACATCAATTTATGCAAATATTTTTTACTATTTTAGTATATAAAAATCATTTTTTTTTATTTTACATAATTACTTTAATTTTAAAAAACACTCACATTATATTTATCTTTTCTATTATCTATTTTATTAAAATATCAATTTTTCATGATTTTTTAATTGTTTCTCTATCTTCCGTATTATTCATAAATCAGATCCACTATCTACTCTCTTCTTTCATTTTCGAGAAACACAAAGAATGAATAAAATATGTATATACACAACTATAGTAATCATGTAAATTTACATGACTATTATAGCTAAAATGGAAAATGGACCATAGATGCATAACTTTACATGGATAATGTAAGTGATTTTTAAGTTAATTGGCCAAAATTTTTTGTTTAAGCCATTTTTCATGGAATGATGCAAGTGCTCTTATAATCTCACAATGGAAAGTGTAAAATCACATACCCAATAGTGTCCTGCCTAGGAGAGACTGGGATGACCCCTGCTCGGCTGGTGAGCCCAACGGTTGGCTTGATGCTTACTACTGAGTTAAAACTGGCAGGACATAGGATTGAGCCATCAGTCTCGGTCCCAAGTGCCACTGCTACCAGATTTGCCGCAGCTGATATTGCTGGCCCACTACTTGACCCACAAGGAGTTACTGATAAAACGTAAGGGTTCTGCATGCAATAGCAAAACATTAGGTCTTCGTCACATTAAGTATATAGTTTTTTTTAATAAAAGTATATATATATATATATATATATATATATTTTGTTAGTGTTTCCTATTAGCTCACTTTGTCAAATTTTTTTCTGGCCAAATTCCAGCTAATATTTAAGTTTACTTGAGTTTCAGAATCTTAACTTCGATATTTTTGTACTCTAAATTTCCCCCTTTTTTTAAGGTTAGTTTTTATAGATGCCTGTTGAAAATTAGATGCTAAAATTGAGAATTTGAGAACCATTACATTTATAGTTTGGGATTTCTATTGCCTGTTAGAGTTGTAATTGAAATGATATATATGCTTTATAAATAATTCAGGTTTGTCTCAGGAAATATTTACTTTATATTCATTTATTTCGCAAACAAGCCAATTCCATTTAAAGCTTGCTTGCAAAATGAGCTTAGTTCAAATATAATAATGTGTTAGGAAACAAGCTTGTAAGTATGATCATTTTGATTAAAATATATCTAATATTATAATTATATCAACTTGAGATTGAATTGTGTAAGTTTGTAAACAAAGTTGTAAGATATCTAACTACTCTTATTAATTTAGGGATAATATTCATGAACAGTAAATAAATACCAAAAAAAAAAAAGCCATAGTTATGAAACAGAGAGTTAGAGAGTTAAAGACAAAGAGGGTCTTACAGAATTTGACGTCTTCATGTGAACATTTCAGAAGAACATAACAGAAAGCAAATTCTAGAGATATATATAGTATAGTATAGTCAATGTTATTAGACTATGATATAATATGAAATAGTCAAATAGATACGTATGTTTTTGTATTCTATATATATATTTTTTAAATGGTTCAGAAGGTTGAGCAGTGTTTAAGCAACTTGAAACTACAAATGTTGTTAACAAAGTAAGGAACCTCACGTGTATCTCGAATCTCCAGACAACAACAGATACAACGAAAGGGGCGTGAAGACATAACTCGAGCACCGTTAACATCTAGAATCATAATTGTGTTTTCAAGACATACACAAAAGAAGTGAGAAGATTTTAAAGAAATTAACAGTGATGTGTCTCTAAAATAATCTAACTTTTGAATACACAGAATAGACTTTAAATCTTTTTAATTTACACTCATTTTTCGATATAGAATTAACTCATTGTTTTTTTCTTTTGAAAATACTAAGTATTTTAACACACACACAAGTAGTATTCTTTTGTTTGAACTTTCTAACTTTGATATTTAAAAAAATAAAAAATAAAAAAAAGTGCCGAAATTCAGTAGCTCTTCACTTTGTAGAAGCAAGTGGAATCATTCTCAAATTCACTACAATTCATTTATGGGAAAAGTTAATGGATGCTCTAATGGAATTGATTTAGGAAAAAATTTTAGAAAATTTTCATGGAAAAAAAACAACGAACTTTTTTGATAAAAATTTTTATATTTTCCATCAAAGCAATATTTAGACTTTTCTAAAATGGTCTACTAACAAATGTCCTAAGGACACCTATTAAAGTACCTTTATTCTATTGTGGTCAATATCAATAAAAGAAACAAAAAGGTGTTTAATTCTAAAGAATATTAAAAATAAAAATAAGGAGAGAAAAATTAATAGACCGGTCCTTAAAAGTTGGAAAGAAAACACAATAATCTTCCAAGTTCCAAGTGTTTTTATTGCATTGTAAGGGTGCATTCAAGGCATACTAATTGGGTCCTTATGGCTATAGTATTTAACGGTGAGAGAGTGTTAGAGGAGATGAGAGTGAGACTGTGTATATATATTACCAAGGCTCAAATTTGGAGAATTATCTATCTCTCTCTCAACAACCTTCCACATAAGACTCTCGTTAAGTGAGACATCATTAGTTACTCTTTTCACCTTTCTCTTCTCTTCTATTTTGGCATACCTAAACAATATATACATAAGGGCGAGGATTCTGCATACAATACCAAAACATTGGGGTCTTGGTCACAATTAAGTTTATTGGCTTGAATTAAAGTCGCATTAAGAGTATAGGTTTTTTTTTTAATAAAAGTATTGGCGAAAATGGCCTAACAACATGTTTAGGAAAAATATTTAGTAATCTATCACTATTTGTAAAATATATAGTAATTTACTATTATTTTGTAATTCATGAAACTTAAGTTTTATATGTAACTCGAGTTCCCAAAAATTGAATTTCTTAAAAAAGTGCGACATTTTTTAATAAAAAGGTCTACGTGGAATGAAAATTTATAATATAAATTTCAAGTTCTTTGAAGTTATATATATATATAATTTGGCAAGCGCATAAAATTTACTCACTTTGCCCTGGGCACCTCTTGCACTAAAACCACTAGGTGCTGCAAGTGACCTAAAATTAGCCCACTCGCTCAAGCTAGCCTTCCCCAGTATGATAGCCCCAGCATTTCTCAACTTGGTTACCACACCAGCATCCCTAGGCACAACTGAGCCAAGCAGTGCAAACGAGCCAGCCGTGGTATTCAGCTTATCCTTTGTTCCAATAGTATCCTTGACCAATACTGGAATACCATGCAACCCAGATAGTGACCTGGGTGCCTTAGCGTTGCGCTCGTGGTCTGCCTTATCTGCTTCATATAGAGCATCTGGGTTCACCTCTATGACTCCATGAAGGACCGGGTTGAGTTTCCGGATTTCTCCAATGTAAAACTCAACGAGTTGTCTCGAGGTGAGTTGGTTTTGCTTGAAGGCAAGCTGGAGGTCATCAATGGTCGCTTCTCTGATTGAGAAACCATAGCCCGTGATAATGTGAGACCCTGATGGTAATATGGCTAGGAGAATTAATAGAACGGATGAGATTGAGAAGTGAGAATTGATAAGACTTGAGTTGCCTTTGGTAGCCATTGTGTGTTGGCTAGTTATTTGAGCATGTATATATATTGACATTACCAGGCAATAAATAATCAAAATAAACCTGCGAGACCCATGACAGCTTATATAGTTTGAAACATGAATTAGCAATTAATTATAACACAATTGGGATGGTCTATTTGTAACCAAGTTAAGGTTTGGTCTATATTGTTAAATAGATTAGTAATGTGATGTGTTATACCATGTTATAATGAACCATAATATAAGTATATATAAGTGACTGTAGAGAGGGCCGGGAAATTCCCGACCTATTAAAAGCTGACACATCATACTATTAAGTCTACAAAGTACAGTCAATTACAAAGCGCCACGTACTACAACTAGTTTCTACCATCACCATTCAGGAACTAATAGAAATTTGTCAAGTATCATGAAATAAAAACATTAAAAAAAAGCATACAAAATATCAATCACATATCAGCACGTTTTAGCAATAACACATGCCACACATCAACAAGTGTAAGTAATGACATTTGGTGCATGTAAGCAATGACACCCAACGCGTGTAAGCAATGACATAAATGATCTAATCAATTGCTGACATGTGTCACCTTGAAAATCAAGACATTTTAGAGAATCAAACGATGTCATGTGTCTTGGAGAAAAAGTCATAAAAATCCTCCAATCAGACTATGACATATGTCATCAATTAGACTCTGTCACGTGTTGCTTATCCACCCCCAAACTCTTATAAATAAAAGTCTTCCTAAGGCATTTCCACACACCAAAGCATCTTGGAATATACACTAACACATCTTGGGACTCACACACCAACACATCTTGGAAGACATTGTAAACACAAAATTTCTCAATTGCAGAAAATCAAACAAATTGAAAAATGTTTTCCACAAATATAATGTTGTATTAATCAAGTAGTAAGTACAATTACTGTTTTGATTCTTTTACAAAAATGCTCCTCTGATTCTATCTTCTTTATGGTCTTGACTCAAACGCGAAATTTTCTTTCATTTGGCTGGAAGATGGATCAATTGATCTTCACAACGTATCTCTGGCTTTGAGCTTGTTAGAGATTTATTCTTCAAGTCCTTCAAATGTTCTTCAAGTTCTTCAAAGATTCTTGAGATAGAATTTCTCTAGAGTTTGGGCTTCTTGAAAACTTGGTGTTGAAAATGAGAGGGGATGTCCCCTATTTATATTGGTTTCAGAGGATAGGCTCCACTTTAAATTGATATGCTTGAAAATATGTAGTACATTTTTTATTGGCCCAAATTTTGCTTAGGGATAATTATCTCTACTTATCTATTTTGATAAAGATAATGATCAACAAAGATAAATAATTATCTCTATTTAATTTATTTATTTTAATAAAGATAATTATCCATCAATTTTGAATAGAAAATTTATCTTTATATATTTTTTTAATAAAAATAATTATCCATAAACTTTGAATAGGAGATTTATCTTTATCTTGTGGGCCAAGTGACACTTGGCAAATTTCAATATGCCAATATAATATCAATTTGGATAACACATGTCATCATTTGATATAACTAATTTGATGACATATTAATCTAGAATTTTTCACTAAACTTGATATGGCATTTTATAATTAGCTTAAAATTTTGCCTCCTACCGACATCTTGGGAGAGCTCTTAGAAGACTCCAAGGCATCCATGCCACAAGCAACATCAAAGAAGATTCAAAAGTATAGAAGCTTTGCTGAAATCAAGCCCTGAAGCCCCCAGGAACTTCAAGAACTTCATCTTCGAATACGAAGAACATTCGAAGAAAAATCATCCAAATCATCTTTCTAGATCTCAAAATTCACTAGAATCAAGCTCAAAAACCTCTAGAGACTCCAAGAAACCACAAATTGGTGAAGCTCAATGGCTTCAATTCTCTAAAGCTCCAAAGAACTTCCATTATAAACCTTCGAATACAAAGAACATTCAAAGAGAAATCATCCAAATCATTTTCTTAGATCTCAAAGTTTGTTGGAATTAAGCTCAAAAGCTTCTAGAAACTTCAACAAACCACAAATTGGTGAAGCTCAACGGATTCAAGCCTCCAAACCCTAAAGAACTTCCACCATAAACCATCAAATACAAAGAACATGTGAAGAACATGAACACATGAAGAACGTGAAAAACAAAGGATTTCTAACAAGTTCATAGCTAGAAATTCATTGTAATTATGTTTCAAAGACCTTCGATACATTCTTCAACCAAATTGAAGTTCATTTGGTGTTCGAATCAAAATCACATTACCACAATTCCAATCAACAAATCTTTCAAAGAAATCGAATCAGAAGATCACTCTTTTGTAATCACAGAGAATTGTACCACACATTCATCAATACCAATTCACATTTATGAAACTATTTTACTTGTTTGACTTTATTTCAAACTCGAAGCGAAAGTTTATGAAGTCTTGAGGTTGGGTAAGTATGAGAAGATCCCTTGAAGATACCTTGAAGAATGCCTTTGAAGAAACCTTGATAAAGAATGTGCTAATTGACTGATTTCAAAGCTTCAAATGAAGAAACGGAGTCCAAAATCAAAATCTACGTGAAAAAACTAGGCAAGATAGGTCATTTCAAAAAAATTTACTTTTGGTTAAAGGTCAATGCAATAAGTTAAAGTCAACGATCACGTCAAAGTCAACAACTAGCACGGTCAACGATCTACACAGTCTGGGTTGGATCACGGATCAAGTTGCAAAGGCACTGTTGTCATGTGATGATGTGTCAATGATGTGGACTAAGGCTAACGTGGCTAAACTTGCACGTTTAATGACATGACAAGATGACGTCAATCTTGAAGTCAATGAGTTTTTCAGCGCATATATGTCTTAGTCTGATGATAAAGAACTATAATCGGAAATAGACGTTATAAGTTGACACTTTCTAAAAAAAATTATTTGTCATTATGTTGTGACGATAAATATAATGTATTTATTTTTTTAACTGGTTAAAAATATTAGTACATAAATACTACCCATTAGTTACTTTGGTCTGTATGAGTAGAATTTATTTAAGATAAAGTTTGGGTACAAACTTGGTAATAATCTAAGATTAGAACTCTCTCTAATAAATTTAACATGACAACGTATTTTGAAAATCTAATAATTGAATTATATATTCTTTATGTTTTTAACACACATGTCAAATTTCATATTAATAAGATGTTATTTACTATTTGATCTATAAACTAAATTTTATGCATAATTTAATACTACAGTAACTTGAAATTTAAATATTTGATTGATGATATAGCTATTGATTTTTATCAAACATATATACAAACAAAACTTAAGGCACTGAAACAACATGAAACAAGAAAACTATAATATAAAACACTTCTGACTCAAATAACCATTTTCTTTTTAAGATTATTTAGACCAACATTTAATTTGAAATTACTATTTTTTTTTTAAAAAAAAAATTGGAGAGATTAATAAATTTTTTGAATTTAGACTTCCAAAATATATAGTAATAAATTTTTTTTTTTTAAATCAGGGGTCATGGCCCCCATTAGTTTAAAGGTCGTCCTTTCATTCCTCCCTATCATCTAGGTGAAATATCTCCTTTTCTTTGTATGGAGTTTTTAGAAATGCCACTATTTGAAAATATGGTTGATGATGATTAAATCGAACTTATTTTTTAAAATAACTAGAAATACTACATAAATACCCCTTCTCTCCACTCATCAAACTGAGGCCACATGGGGAGATACCATCCCACTGGCTTAAAACTAATCAACTTCATTTTAATTTAATTAATTTAATTCAACGTTAATTTATTACAAAAAGCGATTGAATCATATTTAGTGATTAAATTAATTAAAATAGTCCAAGCTAAATATGCTCTTATAGTTATAGTTAGAAAACAAAATATCTAATTTTTTTTATATGTCAACTTACAATTTAATTAAAAAAAACTGGCCATTCAAATTGAGGCCACAACATTTCCCATACGCTTAAGGCATGGGGAGATACCATCCCACTGGCTTAAAACTAATAAACTTTATTTTAATTTAATTAAACATTAAGTTATTACAAAAAGCAATTGAATTGTAGCTAGTGATTAAATTAATTAAAATAATACAGACTAAATATGCCCTTATAATTAATGTCAAGAAATAAAATATTTAATTTATTATATATCAATTTATGATTCAATTAAACAAATTTTCTCTCCACTCAAAACAAGGCCACAACACTCCGCATGCACTTAAGGCACGGGGAGATACCATCCCATTGGTTTAAAACTAATCAAATTTATTTTAATTTAATTAAACATTAATTTATTACAAAAAGCAATTGAATCATATTTAGTGATTAAATTAGTCTATATATTTAACAATAAGTGAAGCTAAGAAAAATTCAAATTACAATTCTAAATTAAAGTTTCAATTTTACGTCATGTGTCCTAAATTATTTATTTTTAAAAAGTTTTATTTCTTAATTTTAGAATTAAATGTGGGACCACATCATATATATTCATCCAAGTGAGTTATTAAGTACAAAAACCAAAGAGTCTAGTTTAAATGAATCTTATAAAAAGTGTTTCACAATAATCTTTTTTTTTTAAATATGGACAATTTACATTTTATACCTAATAATATCCTTACAAATTTTTTTAAAGAGTTAACAAAATATAAAAATGACTATTAATAGTATTTAAATTATATATAGGAATTATAGTATACATCTTATTATATATTTTTAACTGTTTCCATGCATATATATATATATGAGGTTACAAGCTAATTTATATAAATTATATGTGAAATCAGTGGTTCGGCCATTGATCCAACCCTAATTGAAAAAAAAGTCGGGTCTTTTCCAATTCTTTTTTCAACCTGATATTAAAAACAGGGATGAAGAAAAAAAAAATCTACTAGCATGCATTGTGTCAATACTTGTCAATTCTTAAAATAAATTACCCTAACTTAATGGTGCCTTTTTTTGGCTAGATCCAATATGCCTTGTTGAAAGTCCAAAAACTTTGAACATGACCTTGAAAATGAACTGGGGGTTGTTGGAAGCTAACACTTTTCAAGTTTTGTCGTAGCAATGTGAGCCTCATTATTTATAAACCAATTTCCAAACAATATAGCCTTAAAGTGAATTAGCGTTAATACTGGAAACCAAAATAATTTGGTGACTGAAAATTTTTTATACATTAGTCATTGAGGCATTAAATCTCAAATAGACTTTGATATTTCTTTAGTTGTGCTCAAGCATATTATCAGTTGGTGGACTAAATATGTACACACTCAAAAATTTATAGCGTGTTTTTGTGTTAAAATTACATTCCCTCCCCTTTTTGTATATTTATTTCTATTAAAAAAAAAATTGTAAGTAAAGACCACGTTGGGGCTGCCCCCCCTAACCTTAATGAAATGATAGATTATAAATAAATTGTAAGTAAATTCAATTTCTGGCCCCCCTAGAATTTGAGGAAAAAATGATACAAAGAAAAAAAAATCTAGCCCATTCCTTTGCTCAGTAGATCCTCCATTTTTGGTAAAACAAGACAGCCCCTCAAATCCAAACACCAAAAATACTATAACAAATCCCCAAACCATAAATTTATTAGTTATTTACTTGGAAAAAAAACCTGGATAAAATGAAAAAAATCCCTTCTCCACCCTTCAGCGACTCAACAATCTGCTTTGGTTGTTGTCGTCCGCTCTGCTCCAACCTCTAGTTAAAATAATCCAAGCTAAATATGCCCTTATATTTATTGTTAGAAAATAAAATATCTAATTTTTTATATATTAATTGAAAATTCAATTAAACAATTTTTTCCTTCGCTCAAACCAAGGCCAGAACACTCCCCATGCACTTGAGGCATGGGGAGATACCATCCCGCTGGCTTAAAACTAGTCAACTTTATTTAATTTAATTAAACATTAATTAATTACAAAAAGCAATTGAATAATATCAAGTAATTAAATTAACTAAAATAATCCAAGCTAAGTATGCCCTTATAGTTATTGTTAGGAAATAAAATTAATATCTATTTTGTTATTTATCAATTTACAATTCAATTAAATAATTTTTCCCTCTGCTCAAACCGAGGCCACAACACTCCCCACGCACTTAAGGCATAGGGAGATACCATCCCACTGGCTTAAAATTAATCAACTTTATGTTGATTCAATTAAACATTAATTTTTTACAAAAAGTAATTGAATCATATTTAGTGATTAAATTAATTAATATAATCCAAGCTAAATATGCCCTAAATATCTAATTTTTTATATGTCAACTTACGATTCAATTAAACAATTTTTTTTTCTTTAATCTTAATAATTTAACTGTTATAAATAATAAAAATACTATTTACATTTAATTATAAGATATTACATAATGAGAATTTTTCAAAATGAAAAATTATCAATAAAATTTAGAACAATTTATTTAAGTATATACAAATATATACATTTTAATAACTAAAAAATCAAAAGTATATCAAATAATTAAAAAATTATGCTTCTTGTATGCCAAGTGTTTGGTAAATTACTTTCATAAGTTATGAGGTTATATTACTTCATTTTTGGTTATGATAACTGTTATATTTATGAGTTGCATTCCTAGTTGTTAATATGTGCTAGCTAACTATCTTATAGTGCGGATTCTTTTTTTGTAAAACACTTAAACTACTATAATTGGAGGTATATTTATTTTCTTCTGCAACTCTAAATTTATTCTTAAATTTGATATTAGACTCATCCTTCATGTGATGTTATTAATAGAATGTTTACTTTACTATAGTGTTGACTAATTTTGTTATTAGAATATGTACTTTACTATGGTGTTGACTAATTGGTTGTCGGTAGATAGCAATGCATTGACTTAGAGGACATAAGTAAAATATTTTAGACAAATTTAGCTACAAAATTGATTGTAGCTTAATGCTACAACCTTACTCAATAAAATAAACATTTCTGCATATTTTTTACTCTCTTAATACACATGTCAAATTTTGTGTTAATTAATTGTTATTTACTACATGATCTATAAGATTATATTTTATGTATAATTTTAAACTACAAAAACTTGCAATTTAAAAAATTTATTGATGACATAGCTATTGATCTTTAATTTTCTAGAAATTTTGTAAGCATGAAAAATATAAGAAGAAGATATAATCTAATGGTGGGTTTGTCGAAATTCATGTCCAATAAAAAGATATTGAGTAAGACTATATTCTTAAGCTACAACCAATTTTGAAGCAGAATTGTCCAAAATATTTAATGTTTTGAAAGTGTATTTAATGTATTCAATTGGAAATGGATTAGTCTTATCGTATTATTTAGTAATATTGTTGTTAAATGAACTTATAACATTGTCTTTATTATATTTAGGATTGTGATAATGCAGGTGACCATTCTCCTACTGCGCAAATTCAATCATCAGGGGAATCTTATTAGGAAATATGCCGCTTGTGATTTTTATTGGTTTGAGGACTAATTAATTTATCTTGTTGCACTAAATGTATTAAATGGCTTGCAATTTTTTTTTTTTTATAGAAATAGCATTGTAATTTTATTCAAACATAAACTGAATCAGCTTGAATTACAGAAAAAAGATACAAAGGAACATCCTCCATCCACACCGAATACTCGCTAACATGTCTTGCATGTCTAGCAATGTTATGGGCTGCACTATTCTTTTGTCTCAATACATGACTGAATTTAATATACGTAAAATCCTTAGCAAGCTCCTTTGCTTCATCAACCAAGTGTCCATATTCTGTCAAAGACGAGTTCTCACCTGCTAGAGCATCTATGGTAATCTTGGAATCTCCTTCTAGCACGATAGAGGGCAAACCAAGATCATTTCCAAAACGGAGAGTTTTAGTTGCAACTATGACCTCCACTACTATCACCTAAAAAGGCAATGAGAACGTTTCAGCCATAGACACAACCACTCGCTCATTCATGTCTATGAATCCACATTCATCAACTACATCCCTAAATAGCTACATCTAAGCATGACCCCAATTACTGCCACCTTTCTTCTCCGCTTCTCTCGAAATCTCATTAAAATCACCATGGAAGCCTGTAAACCTCCAAGCACCTTCGCTGCCTTTCCCAATAATACAATTGATATGATTTTTTAAGGATGATTCTACTTTTAGATTCATTGTTTCCTTCCAAATAACACCATTCCACCTCCTCGATGAATCAGGGGTACAAAGAACATATGATCAAAATGTGTTAGGACATATGTGTTTCATTTGTTTAAAACATATTTCATTCTTTTATGTAATTGGCTAATCCTTTGACAAAACGCACTTTACTTGTAATTGGGTAGATTTAGGATGATTTTAATGCTTCAAGAAACTGTGTTTCAAGATCAAGTGTTGAAGTCATCAAGTTTGTCCAAGAAATAAGCTGAAAAGTGCACATTCATTAAAGCTCGATAGCTAGCTCGACAGCTAGCATGTGTCGAGGTTTAAAGAGCTGTTCCAGCCCCGTGGCTCGACAGCATCTCGATACCTCTATCTGTCGAGGTTTAAGAAAAACAAATTCTGAGTTTTGTTTTTATTCCAATTCGTGGATTTGTCTTTGGACCTTCTTTTCTTCTAACCCTAGACATAAAAAAGGATTATTTTAAGGGCCGTCAAAGTGTTCTCAAGTTGCACAAGCATTGAGAAATCCTTATTCATGCAAATTGTGACTTGAGATGAAGTTCTTGCCTAGTTCATCTCTCTTGTGAAGAAGTTATTGTGTCTTTGCACCATAGGGTTTTGTAACCAAGCATCTTCTTGATCTTCATCGTGTGGATGAATTGAAGAACTTTGCAGCCAACAATCTTCTCTAGTTGGTGATTGAAGTCGCGTACTAGGATCCGCACAATTGGTTAGTCACGTAGTGGGAGCTGTGCATTGAAAGGAAAAATCGTCACTACAGAACAAGTCCAATTGGGTATTGGGGTAAGGGTTCAACTGTAGGTTGGTAAGGTACTAAGATTCCTTTACTTGTAACTGCTTGTTGTGATAATAGTGAGAATTTCGGGAGTGGTGACCTTAAATTCACCCGATGGGGTTTTTGCCGTGTAGGTTTTTCCCATTCGTAAACAAATCACCGTGTCATTTAATTTCCGCTGCATACTTAGTTTAATTGATGATTTGTTTGTGCTACCATGCTTTGCATGTTAAATTGGTTAATTAATTGAACTTGGCTAATTAATTAATTAATTCATCACAATGGGTTAATACTTTTTTGGCCTATCAAAATGTAATCTTCGTTTTATTTTTTTAGCCTTACTTCATCTGTCCATGTCTCGACAATGAACACGATGGAGGGATCTTTAGCCTGGGTTAAATCACCAAGCTTCTTCTCTGTCACTAGGTTCCCAAGCCCATGACAATTCCATACTACACTACAAAAAAAAGGTTCTTAGGCCGCGTTTTTAAAACGTGGCTATAGGACAATTTGGTCTATAGCCACGTTTTTTTAGGCCACATTTTTACCCCTGGCCTAAAATACGTAACTATAGGCTTGAGGGGATCTATGGCCACATTTTTTCAAACGCGGCTATAAGCCAAGACAATGGCCGCATTTTAATAACCGTGGCTATAGGCCAGGACCAATGGCCACGTTTCAATAAATGTGGCTATAGGACATACTCTAGCCGCGTTCAAAACGCGGCCATAGTTGTGAGCTAAAGCCACGTTTTAAAAATGCGGCTTCAGCCCATCACTATGGTCGCCTTTTTAAAACGCGACTTTAGCCCACAACTATAGCCACGTTTTAAACGCAGATATAACCCCTGAATACTTTTTTCAATTTTTCTATAGCCCCAAAATGATCCAAGGGAAACAATGAATATGTACAACTGAAATAACACTAGCTAACTTTCCTTTAAAGGAAATTATCTTCCAACATCTTGTTTTAAGCCTTGAGCATATTTTAATAATGAAACAAAAAGAAAAACCCTTAATTCCAAATCAAAAAAATCTCCATCACAATTCACAAAACAAATCATAGAAGTAGGAGAGTTATACCAATTCCTTAAACAATGGCTCTAGTGTCCCAATTTTGTGACCAATAGGTAGGATCTCCCAAGGTCGGCTTACCCTATCAATATCTCCTTTTTCAAGCAAAATTGGAGTATTAGGAGGCAAATTAAGCTGCTTAAGTACCTTCAACACAACCAACAATACAAATATTATCGGCATGTGCAACCATATTAGCTAACTCACCTTAAATCACAGCTTTGTCATACATATTATTAAATCACCATCATAAACTTTAGAAAAACTCATTTCTTTTCTAAAAACCGTCATATAACCTATCACGTTACCTCTTTAAAGATGCATATGGTATTCATTCAAAAGAATATCTATCTCATCAGTTTTACACATCAAAATACAAAGGGAAAATCAAAATATGATTCTATTAATCAATTTTACACAGAGAACGACAAAGGGAAATCTATATATATATATATATATATATATATATATATATATATATATATATATATATATATATCAAAATAGTAGGGAATTCCCACTGCAGTAAAGACGTAGTAGTTGTAGCAATTATATACCCAATGATGAAAAGAGAAATTACATCAATAAAATGCCGTGGGTTAAAACCAAAAGGTAAGAAGCATGCATTCTTTTGTGATTGCTTTAAGATGAAGTTAGGAGCATTAAGTCTAAGGCAGGAACCTTTTTAAGGCTTGTTTTCACATAAATGCCAAAAGAAAGAAAAAAATGTATTCAACACAAATGCAGCACCTATAGTCATAAGTAGTCCCCAATAAAAATCCATGATCCCATCATTCCTGAGGCAGTATGGCACAAAGAACGTAATATAGACACATCTTTATTGACTTTGAGCTAGTTTATGAAATGAAGTGTTTTATTTTGGATCATGAATTATGCCAAATTAGCTTGGATATTTTGCATCTTGAGCTGAAGTAGGCCCAACTAATGTAGGAATAACCCATCAACACAATGTAGGTATAACTAGCTTAGTCTCTCCTAGAAAAATTCATGGCTCCACCGCTACTTTTGAACTCCGGACTTTTGAAATCTACTCTAATTATGACTACATAGTTGGCTTCTATAAAGGCTTGATTTGTAGCACTATTTTATGTGCCCAATTTTGATAAGAGAATATATTTGTGGAATATAAAGTTTATGATAGCTACTAGTACGGAAGGAGGAGGAAAGGAAAAAAAAAAAAAAACCTTTTTCAATGCAGCTTCAAGTTAACCTTTTTGCTTCTCAAGTTCTCCTATCTCTACCACCAATTCGTAGAAAATGCCATAATCTTTTGTTTAAAACCATAATGAAATGGATCACAAACAAACAAAAGCTATTGTCAAAAAAACAGTCCACTGCATATCATATAAGGTAGAAACTTTTCATAGGTATCAGATAAGGTAGAATCTTTTCATATAAAATGAATTGAAATGGACTGAAAATGACCAAATAGACCAAGCTAGACTGGATGGACCGAAGTGAAACTAATAGACCAAAATGGACCAAAAGTGCCTAATAGACCAAAGTGGACTGAATAGGCCAAAATGGACCAAATATTCTAAATTGGACCAAAGTGGCTGAATTGGTCTGAATAGACAAAATGAACCCAATGGACCGAATTGAGTCACCAATGCAGTTAATAGAAAATTCTAATGTAGAGCCATATCTTGTCACTTGCCATTGCAACCAGAAGAGCCAATGGTGCCTCTCTAATGGTGCAACCAGAAGCACAAGACAACGGCAAAGTCAAAATAAATATATAACAAGAATTAGAGTAAAAAACAACGTCCACAAGACAATACCAACATGCAAAATAGTGAAACACTATATGGTTACTATAAGTAAGACTTACAGGTTAAATATTCAACTGAATTCATTCAGAATAGTGAAATGAGTAACAAAGCGAGACTCCTAACTGTTAGATGATAATGGGGGGTTAAGCTAGACTCCTAACTCTTAACGCAGTACATCAACTTTACCAAACACAAAAAGAAGTTTTGAAGAATCACAAACTTACCTATACACCTCTCTTGTGTGCTCCATGTCTTTGGGCCGTCAAGCTCTTCGTACATGGCAAAACTAATCCTATAAAACAAAAGGCCAAAGGCAAACAATCAGCAACAAAGTTTAACAATACGAAATCCAATTAAGTGAATTTCAATCCAAATTCTCAAACAGCAAAATGGACAATAAGTAAATATATCTCTACCAATACGATTTCTCTCTAGGAAACCTCTCTAATTCTCTCCTTAAATCATAAAAAATAAAAAATAAAATAAAATAAAAGCATAAATTCCTACATCTACAAAAAGAAGAAGCATAAAGATAATAGTGGTTTGTTATCAAAGAGTTTGTGTTTGATTTAAATTGGGAAACCAAGCAGCATAATCCCCTAAAAAAAGAAGAGTAAACTCCTACCCCAAAAAAAAAAAGCGTAAATTCTTATTACCTGACTGCCATTGAAGTTTAATGCCAACATTGACTCAGCCAAAGAAAAAAAAAAAAATATATATATATATATATATATATATGTATGTATATAAAATAAAGTAAAAATAAATCTCACTAAAAAAATAACAAAAAAATAAATAAATGATACATGGCATATTTACTTCATTGCTTCAATTAAATTTCACCAAGAGACTTCTAATATTAATGAGAAACTTAAAAACAAAAATCAGGTAGCACAACAATCAGCTCCCTTCAGTTGGTTAGCTGGCTCCATGAGGTTGATAGCAGCCCCTATTTGAAATTCATTGAGAATTTTCTCAAGCACCTGGCGTACATTCCTTTTAAACCCAAAACAGAGCCACCCATTAAAAGAGCAAGCCACAACCATTACAAACAACCAAAGAAAATCATACAAAATCACAAAATGCAACAAGACTATCCCATATTTTGGTTCTCAACGCAACAAGACTATCAACACTGTTCTGCCATGCATCACAAGCTACCCATTGACTTCCAACCACCCAATAAGCTATCTATCCACTCCTGCCACCACCAGCACTGCCAAAATCTGATTTGGACAACAAATCATTTATTTGTTGGGAAAAATAAGAGAGCATTTGAAACCATGATTTCAATTTCCTACCATCAAATGCAGGCATTTGAAAGCAGTCACCTACTATTATCAAGCACATTAATGAAGCTAACGTATTGAAGTAAATAGAGAGGATTATCTAGATGAAGGAGACAAAAGAAAATATGTAAAAAATCATGTGATTTAAATATATATATAAATAAAATAAAATAGCATACCTACCTTTTCTACATATTCAACTACGGTAGGGTTAATCACCTCCTTGATTACTTGCATGGGTAGAGCATGTGGAGGCCCCTCCATAAAAACCACAAGTGCATGGAGTGCTGCTCTAAACTAGTCAACCACAACAAAGGATAGTTAAATAGTCATTAAATGATTGGAAGCCACTTCTGTTGACTACTATAACTCTTCATGGATGACCATATGCAGTTAGAAAACAAAAAAACAAAATAAATGAGCTTCTCTCCATGATAAAACATACACCTTTTGCAAGACCTCAGAACTCAGACTCAGTGAACCATTAAATCAAACCCCAAAAGACTCATACAATATATGAACGGATATATATATATATATATATGACCCAAATTATTTAAACAAATCTATGGTACTTATGAAGCACTTGAAAATAAGCCCATTTTAAACAGAGACATTGAAGAACTCCAATCAATGATATAATAACTCATAAATCACATGAATTAATTCAAAGTGGCCAAACCAAACATAAAACCTCGATCACGTTACAACAATATGATTCCTTAAATCTCAAATAATTGGAGTAGTAAAAAAAAAATGTAAGAATCAAATAGTATACATACCAAGGTTATTGTCGAGGGTTTTGGTGAACTGGTTGAGAGTTGGGGGGACCTTGAGCCTCTACTTAAGGATCCTCTTCTTCCTCTGAAGCTGAACAGTCTTAGGCCATTTGATGAATCGGGTCAGATCTCTCTCCGGTGGCAAAGCCCCATCGATCTCAACATCTCATCCAGATCAACAACCTTCTTCAATAACCACCACCGCTCTGCCTTGCCGCCACGCGTCAATATATACGGCGTCTCCTCTCCGTCGTCTCCTTTGGTGCGATTCTCCATCAACCACGACTGCTCGATCTCTCCCAACAAATCCATCTCCGTCTCCCCACGCGGTGGCACGTCCGGCACTGTTAGCAACCCTCACCACCACCACTAGATCGTGAAGTGCACCGCTCCTCAGAAATGAACCTGTATGTGATCTCCTACCACTAACCCCGAAATTTCCATATATACCCCTCTACCTGGATATATAAAAATCATATATAATCTCTCTTATCAAAGCTAGAGGGTTGAGATCAGAGATGGAGGATGACGGTTGAGAGATGGAGGCTTGGAGGGTGAGGGTTGAGATCGGGCTTGAGAGATAGAGGCTGATGTGCGATTGATGAGGCTAGGGTTGAATTTAGACAAAGAAAGGTTTGAAAGGCTTAGATCAGTGCCTTAGGGGTTTTTTTCTTTCCAATTTATAGTAGGGGTCGTAGCCTCATTTTTTCAAACACAGCTTCAGGGACTTTAGGCCGCGTCTACAAAAACGCAACTTCAGGGGTGACTATGGCCACCTGTTTAATAAACACTGCTTTAGGACAGACCTATAGCCGTGTTCTATAAATGTGACCTCAGCCCATTCTAGAAAAACATAGCTAGAGAACCAACAAACGCAAATACAAACCTGGTCTTGGGCTGCGTTTGACACACGCAGCCACAAATATGGTGCTATGGGTACGTTTCAGGGAAACGCTACTCAACTAGGGTCTTAGGCCGCATTTTTGCAAACACGGCTAAAAAAACGTGGCTTAAGATCCACGTGTTGTGTAGTGCTATGAGACTTATGGTTTCTAGCGGGGCTGCACAGCAGCCACCACCATTAAATCCGATGAAACTTCGTCATCCAACACTTGCATTCATTTACAGGGAAAGTCTGAGGTGGACACCATGCACATGCTCACTTTTCTCTTTTTTTCCAAGTCAAGAGTGTCTACGGCTCTGCATAATTCTCTTCCATGACCTAATTTTTGTTGGTTGCACATTAATCTCATCCGTTAATATGTTTTGCTCATCACATGAATTGGTGATCACGTGATTAGTTTGATGGGAGGCAACTAGGGTTAAAACCAATGATATGTTGTCATTCTCCAAACCTAACAAATTGGTGGTAATTGCATTCAAGGTGGGGTCTTTAATGTTGTTCGCCACATTCAATTCTCCATTCAGACTCCTATCCGTTGCCTTTGCTAAGTTGGGGTAGTTAACTTCCTCATCAAATTCAGCAAATTGAGAAAGGCAACCTAAGTCAATGCTCTTTCTGTTAGCCTTAATAGCTTCCTGATTTTTCAACAAAGAATGATTGTCCCTCATAATCTCCACCGAATCAATTTCGACCCACAAAATCTATTGTGCATTTAATTTCGTAACTGCCTCTTCTATCTGCCTGTCATTCTGCCTTTCCTCTTCCATGATTGGTTCGGCTTCCACCAGAGACATGGTGACTAAATTTTGGTGAGCCACATTCTGATCACCACCTTCACCTGTACTCTGTCTTTTCCCTTCCTCCTTTCTCTTTTAGTACCTTGGGACATAAATGACATTCTTTCCTGCCGAAGTGTAAGGTGGCACTCTCAATGATATGTTGTCATTCTCCAAACCTAACAAATTGGTGGTAATTGCATTCAAGGTGGGGTCTTTAATGCTGTTCCCCACATTCAATTCTCCATTCAGACTCCTATCCATTGCCTTTGCTGAGCTAGGGTAGTTAACTTCCTCATCAAATTCAGCAAATTGAGAAAGGCAACCCAAGTCAATGCCCTTTCCGTTAGCCTTAATAGCTTCCTGATTTTTCGACAAAGAATGATTGTCCCTCATAATCTCCACCGAATCAATTTCAACCCCCAAAATCTGTCGTGCATTTAATTCCGTAACTGCCTTTTCTGTCTGCCTGTCATTTCGCCTTTCCTCTTCCATGATTGGTTCGGCTTCCACCAGAGACATGGTGACTAAATTTTGGTGAGCCACGTTCTAATCACCGCCTTCACCCCTACTCTGTGGCTTTTCCCTTCCTCCTTTCTTCTTATACTGCCCTGGGACATAAATGACATCCTTTCTCGCCGAAGTGTAAGGTGGCACTCTCAATGAAGGTCCAAACTGCTGCTTGTCCAAGGTTCGCGTGCCATTGCTTTGGACCCATAGATCGCAATCCCTATCATTGTGAGTTAGACAACCACACCAATAACACAAGCTAGATAGTCGTTCATATTTGAACTTGACCCATCGTTTCTCACCACTAGGTAGAGTAATGACCCTACCTTTGCACAAAGGAAGGGTAATATCAATTGCCACCCTCACACGAAAAAAGGTACCTCCATCCTCGTCCACCGCTCCATTGGATTTTTGAATGTCTCCCACAGTATCACACAAACTCTCTGTCACTTTCCTTGTCTGGAAGCTAGTAGGAATGTCATCGACTTGCACCCAAAACGAAACCTTTTTAAACTCAAGCTCTTGCACTGGGGTATCTCCTGTATACCTTTGCATAATGATCAAATGCTTATCAAAACTCCAAGGTTGGCTTTTTAGAATCTTATCCACATCCGAGAAATTATCAAACACGAACAACACGATATTGTTGCCTTAGTTCCTGATTCTAAATTCATTAGTTATCCTTTATAGTTTCCTGAAAGTTTGAGCTACCACCTCCATTCAGAGAAAGCGTGTAGTAAAGAATTTTGCATCGATCAAGAACTCACCCCTCCCTCCTATGGCTTTCCGGAAGGATGAAACCAATCCGCTCTTTTTCCGATAATGATAGATTGTTCCAGCTCCTTGACAGCTGCTCCATTGCCTCCTAGCAATGCTTAATGAGAATTCCTAATTTCAAAGTAGAGAATATAAGAACTGCTTCCCACACTCCACGAATGAAAATTACCACTAGCTCGAAGAGTACGCTTGATACTCTTTGAGGAAAATATTTTAACAAACAAAACTCTCCATCGAAGAAGGGACAAAACTTCTACAGTCTAACTGAAGCAGGAGACCCTACTTTCTTAGTAACTGAGAGACAATATTCTTCAATGATTGTCATGTGCTAGTTAGTGCAATACAAATGGCTTGCAACTTTGATATGGCATTCTAGACATTTCAAATGTCTTGTATTAGGAATAACAATTATCATAGCTAAAAATTTTATTATTGTATTATAGTAATTTAATAATTTGAATATGTTTGATTATTGTGGTGTCTATATTGCATGCGTAAACTAGATCTAGTCATTTATTTAATATTGATTTTTCATCTAATGACTGTAAGAAAGCTCTCATGGGTACTTTCTAGTATGCATAGTTAGTGTCATCGAATAAATGAGATATAATCAACGATTGTCCTCTATCCATGACAACAAGGGTCAATGGATCTCACAACAAAGATTAATCATAATCAAAGTGTGTCTGCTCAAATACCACTTGATAGGCCAAGAATGTATTAACCCCTTGTGATGAATTAACCAATTAATTAGCCAAGTTAATTAATTACTTCAATTAACATGCAATACGTGTGGTAGCACAAACAAATCACCAACTAACTTAATATGCAGCGGAAAATAAAATTGACACGGTGATTTGTTTACGAATGGGAAAAACCTCCAAGGCAAAAACTCCACCGGGTGAATTTAAGGTCACTACTCTAGAGAATCCACTATTATGACAACAAACGGTTACAAGTAAAGGAATTCCAATACCTTATACCAACCTACAGTTGAACCCTTGCCCCAATACACAGTTGGACTTATTCTGTAGTGAAAATCTCTCATTTTCAATGCACGGCTCCCAGTATGTGACTAACCAATCGATGCATGGATCTTAGTACGCAGTTTACTCACCAAATTAAGAAAGATGTTCATTGCCAAGTTCTTCAGTTCATCGACACGATGAAGATCACGAAGTTCCTTGGTTACAAAACCCTACGGCTTACAAACGTAGCAACTTCTCCAAGAAAAAAATGAACTAGGGAAAATTTTGTCTCTGGTCACAATTTGCATGAACAAAAATTTTACCTCACACTTGTACAACCTTTGACGGCTCTTAAAATAATCCTTATATATGTTTAGGGTTGTGAAAAAAGAAAGCCTAAACAAGTATACACGGATATGTGTGAAATCAGATCTGAAAAACTGATTTTCGTAAATCTCGGTAGATAGGGTATCTATCGAGCAGTTGTCGAGCATTGGGATAAAACTGCATTTTAAATCTCAATCGATGCTATCTGTCGAGTTAACTATTGAGTTTTAAAATCTAGCACTTCTTTACTTGTTTCTTGGATAGACTTGCATGACTTCAATACTTGGACTTGAACTCTTGTTCCTTTAAGTATTAAACACATCCTGGATCTACCCAATTACAAGTAAAGTGCATTTTGTCATAAGATTAACCAATTCTAAATGACATATATTCTTAACATGATTCACATATGTCCTAACAATGTCCATTCAAGTCAAATATTCAGCATCAAAAGAACAAGCTTTGCCCATGTCACTTGAATAAACAACCATGGATTGAAAAAATTAAGGGAACCTTTGGTAATATGTCACCCTAGAGAAAGTAAGTAATTTAAACATTTATTTATTATATTGTTGAAGTGACACCAATAATTTATATTTATTAGCACGCAAGTTTGTAAGTTCTGTATAGTAAAATTTGTTGTAATTTTAGAATTTTCCTACTTACCACATCTGAGAACTTGATGTTCAATTGTATTACATCTGCCAAGGACTGCACTGGAGAAACCACCAGATCTTTTAGATATGCATTTAAGGATAGTTTGAACTCAACCAGCAAAGCCATTGCTTTCCTACTTAATGTGACATTCAAGATAACATCGATGTTGGTTATTTCCAAGTGGTCTATCAAAATTGCACCTTCTTGCCTTTATAACATGAAAATTATGACATATTAAAGCAACATCACTATATAGAGCCAATTTCTTACTTGAATAATTTTGCCGTTTATTTAGATTATTACTTGGAAATATTTTACCTTAAAGTCTGGAAATGATAGTCAAAAGCTTTAGCCTGAAGAGATCCAGTGCTAGAAGTGAAGAAGGGATTCCTAACTATTCCCAACCTCTTCTCTTTGAGCCTATCAGCATTTAGAAACTGTTCATTGTTAGAAAATCTGATTTTGCATCTCATACAAAACACACAGTGAAAGCAACAAACACAAATTTACTTCATTCATGAGAGATAACATGTAACCTTGAATTTTAGAACAAAGAATATAAAGCATACCGTGATGCAGTGAAATTCAAAACCAAGACTTGAGAATACCTTTAATCTTCATCTCAATTCCACATCATGCCTAAGAAGTGTGGTATCTCAATCAGTCTTTATATACATTGATTCTCCAAATAAAAAAAATCCTTCTTCTTCTCCTTGTAGAGAAAAACTGTTTTCTTTCTTTTCATCATACATACATTCTAACTACCTTGGTAGTTATTTTATTTAATAACTCTTATGAAATAAAAAACTGATTATCTAATTGAGTTAACCTTTTAAGCCTAGCCAATTGGGCTTTAGTTTGTGGCTTGAAATGGGACCAAAGGGAACAAATAAGACTCTAGCCTCAATAGGCCTTAGGCTTTTCTGTCTTAACAAGTCTAAAGTTACCATTATATAAATATAATTGCACTATAGGCCTTATTAATAAATTATATCCCAAAACTCTAATGATATCATTTGACCCCTCCCTGAAATATCCATAGTGAACAAAGGAGCCGTTTGGATAGAACTTATTGCTGAAAACTGAAAACTGAAAACTGAAAACACTGTAGCGAAATAATTTTTAAATGTGTAAATAGTACTGCGGGACCTATTTTTAATAAAAAAATTGCTAAAAAAGTATATACACAGTGCGCGCACAGTACGCGCACTGCGCACTTGTCTCCGCAGCAGCAAAAAAAAAAAAAAAAAAAAAAAAAAAAAAAAGGAAAGTAGCAAAACGCGGACGCAGCTACTTTCAGCTGAATCCAAACACATTCAAAGTCATAATAAACTGTCACTTTGTAAACAACTATGTTATCCTTGAGTACCCGGTTTAATTTTTTAGTTATTCACATTCATTGAAATCCAATTTCAATAAATATAAGCTTTAGTAACTCCTTACTAAAGTGGGTGCCCTGAATAACCAGTTCCCATAAAACTTATCTCAAGGAAATATTTTGTGTCTCTACAAAAAAGATTATGGATTCCATCTTGAGAATATGTATTCCCTCAACACCATGTGTGGTTACCCAATATACTAAGGTTTTGACCGTGAATATCAGATCTCACTCCTGATATATCAAAGTAACCTACATTTCATGATTGGGTTCACTACCCTTTCAAGATTGAGAGTCTATGAAATTAGAAGTCGTGAGATTAATTATTCAAGTAACAGTTGTTGATTGAATAATTAATCTTACAGTGGTCTAGTTCAATATATCTTAACTCTTAAGACACATCAACACATCAACTAGAAGTCTCCACTTCTATAATCAAAACAAATCATAGTTGATGTGTTATAGTCTTCACAGATGAAAAGTCCAATTTCATCACTGACTACAAACTACATTTTGATTTTATTAGGAGCTTGTGATTTACATCTTCTATGACTAAATCACATACAATGCATCTCATGAATTATGATAATGTCCTATTATGACATTTATAAATAGTCTCATAAAATTAAACAATTTAATTATTTATGACATGCCAATAAATTAGATTTTAGGGCATAAACCCTAACATTTATAGCCACCACGTGAAATGTACTTTGATGCATCCTTTGTTGCTTTATCATTGTTGTCGAAACTTGCAATGGCATCAAGAGCATAAACATCATCTGATACCGTCCTGGTGATTGGCCTACTCAATTAGTCACAATATATGGCACTTCACTTAGACCATTTGTACGTACATAACCATGGTGAATGAAAAATGCAACACAAGTCTTAGAAAAAGAAAAGAAGAAGTAAACCTTTTAGAGATAGATATGATTATGTTATTTGGAAATCACATAGAATAATGTCAAAATGGATTATGCCATATTATGTTGTGCAAAAGCTATTGTGTAATGTTTGGGCCAAAGTTTTAATGGCTCAAAATAATTGGGCCCTGCAAGAAAAATAATACCATACCCCTTGGATACAAAATGCAATTTTCCAAAATTAGATGAGATGGACTTTACAGAGCGGCTGGCTCATCTTGGAGCCATGGAAAGAACAGAATCGCCTATGTGGCCCAATTTAACCTTCATCACCTAACATGTTGATAGGAGTAGCAAACTCGACATGTAACATGAATCCAGGTTAAAAAGACAAGCCAATCAAAGTTCGACAAGTGACGAAGGGATGAGAAAGACCAAACACGTTACCAATTCAAATTGATTTTACTTTATTAATCCAAGTTATTTGATTGATATTTGTAATAGAAAATTTTAGGTGGAGCACTGTGCCCAATTAGATGCTTAGAATTGTAATGGTAAATGTAACCCTCAATATTTTCTGTTTATCTTTTACATTGGTTACATGTTTCACAGTTGGTAACAAATATACAATAACAAAGTTACATTAGAAAAATGAAATCACGTACCAGTCGAAAAGGTTCTTGGTCCAGTCAAATATATGAAAGAAGCTAGCCTTTGTTCTTCCCCATATAAGAAATGGTGTTGGACAATTTATGGTAAATTTGTTTATATTTGTTTTCGATTGAATTATTTCTCCTTGTTGCTTTCTAATTGGGATATATGTCATGTCCCGTCCCATTTTAATGGGTTTGGACAATGCTTAGAGACTTATTGTACAATATGATTATTTGAGTTACACTGTTCTTTGTGGACAGGCCGGTCCTTTCAATAGGCTTATTAGGCCATTGCCTGTGGCCCCTAAGTGAAAATGAGGCTCCAAAATTTTGAAAAAGAAGGTAGTAGAAATAAAAAATAAAAAATATAGTTTCAGATAAAACTTCAAAAAATCTAATACATCCTTCTGACCAAAGAACAAAAAATCTGGAACATCCTTATAAATATTGGTACCCCAAAATATTCTTTGGTCTAAACAAAATTAATCATCCCAAAAATATCATTCTTAACCTGCAAACAAATAAAAAATAAACTAGATAAAATGCAAATCCAGTCTAAAAAATTACCCACAAAACAATTTCAAATCAAAAATCTCAAATCCCTAAAATTTAGTCATACATTTTCTTACTCTCACTCTTGCTCTCCACCACTCTCTCTCAGCTAGATGATGATAGTTCGCAAAAGTATTGACTTAAACTTTAATCTTTTCTTAAACATGATGTTTATTATGATATTAATGGCGGTTTAAATTTGTTTTCAGAATTAAAAATTTTAAAATATTTTTTTTACAAATAAAATAATATACTCCAATTGACATACTAAATAATATAAAAATGTTATATTTATTTCCAAATACATGCATTACTTATAGAATTTTACTAACAATACCTGTTATAGTTGCTTCTGTATGAAGAACTTTTGAAAATTAAAATTAATAAAATCATATCTAAGATCGACAATGTTTCAAGAAAGATTAAGTAGATTAACTATACTATCGATTGAAAATATAATGTTAGAAGAACTTGAATACAAAAATTTAATTAGTCAATTTACATCTCAAAAGGAAAGAAAAATAAATTTTAAATGAAATATATTATAATATAAAAATATTAAATAAATATTAATTTATTTAATACATAAATAAAAAATAAAATAAAATAAACAAAACGCTTATTTTAGTTCTCGCCTAAGGCTCCAAAATGTCTAGGGTGGGCCTTGTATGCGAAACACATGTTATAGATACTAAAACATAGACAGACGATGAAATTGTCAACTGGTTGTGGTTTTAGTAGTTGTAGTTAAAGATTGTATTTGAAGCTCTACTTGAAAGAATTTCTAATTGAAGAAACTCACTCGACCGAAAATGAGATGCGCAAGTAAGAAAAGAAGTTCACTTAGCAAATCAAATTAGAGTAAGAGATTTTTCATTCAAGCAAGACCAAGGAAAGTAGAATACCTATTTTTCTTTTAACCTTAATTTCAGTTGTCATTTACACCCTACTTTGAGCACCTATGGAACGTGCCTTATGCGAGAGAGTAAGAGACTATAAAACTCAAAGCTTTTGAGGAAAAAAAAAAACCTATGCCTTTTTACCTTAAGCTTTATTGAAAAATCATGCTAGACTATCCACTTGCCTTGTGATCCAAAGACAGTGCTTGAGAGTTTGATCAAGCCACAAAGTCTTATTCTAGTGGTGTCCACTATAGCAAAATCTTCAAGAAGTTCCTTGAAGTGCTAGAAGTCTTGGTTTCTGCAAATGAGGTATTCAAATCTCACAAAAAGTAATACACAAGTCTTCTCAAAAGTCTTGGCTTGTGCAGAAGGTACTGAACCTCTCAAATCTCACAAAGAGTAACACAAAAGTCTTCTCAAAAGTCTTTAAAACGTAGTTAGGGTTTTCTTTCTATATGTAGAGAAGTTTAAGTGAAACCCTAAACGTTTTTGTTGTGATTGGACTGAAATAACCTTCTGCAGAAAACCCTATTTGCGATTTTCAATCGGTCAAGTCTATTTCTCGATCAGTCAAAAAAAACAAAACTTGACTTCTTCTTTTCTGCAATCACCTGAATTTTAAATCTTGAAACATACTTATTTAAGCACACTCTAAACACTTAATCTAGACTTGTTTTGATCTCGGTTTGTCAACACAATACAACCATGATTCTAAACATTTAATCTAAATCTTTAGAACCTAACAAAATCAATAATCTTGCAATTAACATAAGGGGTCTAAAATAGATGTTTTATCAAGGATTCAGATATTATTGTACCTCTAGACATCATGAACAAACCTGAAGAAATTACTCGTGGTAGTGAAAACATGTGCACACTTGACACATGACCTATATAGGTCTGACTCTTCATACTCCTCCTTTCAAGATGGCTCTTAAACGGACAAGCCACCCTAATATCTAGAAAGAATAAGATCCAAGGTTTTCTCTAATATATATATATATATATTCATAGCTAAAACTCATAGAAAAAGTTCAATTAAAATTTGAAATTAGAATCCATTCTTGTTCCATGTGTCTAAATTTATGTGGGGACCACACTTAATTATCTACTTAAGTTTGTGTTATATGTTCACTTAAGTTTTTTAATCTTTGTGCCAAATGGGTTAATGAGTGCAAAATACTAAGAATCTAATCTTAATCAACTATAAAAAAAAAATAATAATAAAAAAAAAAACCAATCACATATGTTTGTTTGTTTAGACCCCTAAACACATAGATTGTTTAAAATTAGTTAATTAGCCAAGTAGTTTCTTAGGTTTATTATTGAAATTTAGGTTAAACAGTAATAAATCATATCATGTAGTGCGGAAAAATAAATAAGATACCGATATAATTACCTAGGAAAACCAATGAAACCAACAATTTCAAGGTAAAAACTTGGGTAGGATTTGACCTAACTATCCTCAAGGCAAAAAATGCACTATAATAGAATGGAAATTTTTACAATAGACTTAACCCTAAACCTACTGCTATCTCATGTAATACTTACTCAGACGACCACTAGCAACTCCAAATCCACGGACTCTTCTATCTTGAATCTATTGCACACAAACACCCACGTTTGTGACTTTGAGTTCCTCCTCAAAGGTTTCAGATAACCATCAGTATTTGATTTTGTTGCAGCAACCTTTACAACACTAGATCTTGAGATTCTTCAAGGAATATTTCAGGTAGATGGCTTTAAAGAGCTTTGGGAACCAAAACCCTAGATCTACACTTGGAGGCACAATATGCACTCTTCTCTCTCTAAAAAAAAAATCCTAAAAACCCCATCTAGGGTTAGCCTATAATGTCCTTTAAATACTGCAAAAAATGGATTGTGATATCGGCTTCAAACGGATAAGTTATGGGCTTTTTACTTTTCTAATTTTTATTGATTTGCGTCTTCTGATCGATTGAAAAATTCTCCCGATCGATTGGAAAATTCTCTCAATCGATCGAAAAATTCTCCTAATTGATCGAACTAGTCTAATTTTGACTTTCTAAACCTACGGCTTGTATGTTCTTTAAGTTTTTACTTGCAGTACTTTGAGCATTGTCTAATATGACTTCATAGACTCTAAGATGTATATTTAGACAAGTTTATGTTCACAATTTGCCAATTGTTCTAAACTTTTAGAACCTAACAGTCTCCCCCCCCCCCCCCCTTTGGCAATCCGTGAAACATGCAAATAAAAAACAAACATGCAAACTAACTCTCCCCTTAATGTAGATACATCACAAATCTTTTATTTTCTCCCCCTTTCAAAAACAATTTCATCTCCCCCTAAATAAAAACCTTTTCAACATGATTCCCAAATTTTATTTATTTCTCCCCCTTTTTGTCACGTATTGACAAAGACAACTTAATCAAGAATAAATAGTAAATATACACAATAGAAGGATAAGAGAAAGTAGAGAATCAAGGAAACACACAAGATATCAGCTCCATAGAAAATATAGGAAACTCCCCTTATAAAGAGCAACAACTCCCCATTATGAACAGCATAGGTTGTAAAAACAACTTTCTTGCCCCTATAAAAATATAGAAAAAACAAAAAAAGTTTTGGGAAAATAGTTTTGGGGAAAATTTAGGAGGTGGGGAAAACTAAAAAGACACAAACCAAACTTAAAAAAAAAAAAGAGTTGAAGATTCACAAGAATACAAATACTCTCTCTTTCAATATATGCAAACTTGATACTATGTGACCCATAAACAAATGCATGCAAACACTTCAAGCATAATCAGTTAAGACTATCTAATATAAATCAAGTTGAGTACCCAATTTAGTAAAGTGTATGCGTGTTATGTGTGAAAACAGTGAGAGATATGATTGCAAAAATGCAAGATGAAAAAAAATGCAATGCATGTGAATCCAAACACAAATGAAGCATGAAAAGACTGATCAATCAAGAACTTAAAAAAAAAAAAAAAATTCCAAGTTCAATCCGTCTAAAGGAATCGAGCATCAATTGAAAAAATTTTGGAAATTTTCGATCGATCAAACATCAATTGAATTAGGTAGAGAGTTTTTACTTTAAAACCCGAACATTTTCAATCGATCGAAGATATGCTTCAATTGGTTGAACAATGTAAATTTTAAAACTTTAAAAATCTGGAAATTTTTATGCAGAAAAACAACTTTAAGTGTAGTTTTTATGACTCAATGCAGATGCACATGATCCAAAAAAGTTTTTAAAAATATGATGCCTCTTAAATGCATATATCAAAACTAGTTCATATGTAATCACAAAAATTTGCATTTACATATCAGTTCGTATGTAATTGAAGAAGGCTAGATTAGTCAACACATACAATCTTATGTATAGAATTTAGCAAAGATTTGTGCATGGTGTGTCCAACTAGTAAGTGTATGAGATACATAAAAGGTGATATGTAAATAGTAATTAAACAATTTTTTTTATCGTCAATCACATTAGTTTGAAAGTGACTATCACCTAAAAAATTACATCATATAACTCCTACATCTCCCTGAAAACACGCTTGCAATCATGTAATAGCTTTTTTATTTTGCTTTTCTTTTTCTTTTTCTTTTGAATTTTCTTTTGATTTTTCTTATTCATTTTGAAATCAACACCTCGTTTAATCTTGCTGTGCAAGTGCTACACCTTACCGAGCACGGTTTTTATAATTTGCACACACATGTTCATGATTGGCAAGTAACAGTGGTGAGATGGTTATTTATGTCCTTCTCCTAGGATTTTTTAGTCTTTACAATCAAAAGAATGTGAAATCAAAATCAAGACCATTTGTTTAAAGACTATAAACAACTCACACAATAAAGCACTACATAATACAAACTAGCAAAGTGCAAAAAATAGCTCATCAAAGATGAATAAGCTACACAATCATGAAATATAAATTTCATTGGCCAACCTTAATTACACACTTGATGATGTGTAATACAAAAAAAATAAAAATGTTTTTGTGTTTTTAAATTATGACCAAAAATCAAAAAGCACACATTATGCTAAATGAATAAAATGCAAAAGCAATGCATGACAATGCTCAACTAAGCTATAGACGGTACACAAACAAGAAATATCAATTTTGTAATTAACCCATGAGTACATGTACAAACTAGTACATACTCATACAACATCCAAAATAGCTTATGCACTTAGTAATGCAACACATACTTTCTATGTTTCTCCACAATATCAAGCATGTTCTAAGTTAAGAGAGAGATATTATAATTTATGTAATCCTCAAGAAAAAATAAAACAAGACCCAAAATAAAATATTTTTGTCTATTGAAAATTTCAATGTTTTTGGATTTTTTTTTTTTTGAATAATAAAAATAACCTAAGAAAATAAAACAACCAAAAACTAAAAGAAAACATGTCCACAAATAATTGAAAGAATTAAATCAAGGATGGGTAAGCAATACTCACCTTTGCAAGTTTTTTCTCACCCATACAACACGAGTCTTTGGCTTTGTAGATGAAGAACCATGAGAAGCAGAGTGTATTTAAGGAATTACACAATTCTTCTGAGAAAGACTGAAATCCTGCAATTTCCTTTCACAAGCCAACAAGTTTAAATTTTTCAAAAACATATAAAACAATTTATCATGACTTGTGGCATGAGAAGCTATCTCGTGAAAAAGTCACATGAGGAGCACATGCCAGAAGCTAAAGAGTCATGCCAGGCTGTTGATTTCGCGAATGTCTCACAGGTAAGGCCTTCTTGCGAAATAATCGCGAAACATTCTACCTGGAGGATTTTTAAGTGTGACTTTCTTACCCTTCACCCATACTATATATACCCTAATTACCCACGAAAGTATAGGAGGCTAT
This sequence comes from Castanea sativa, assembly GCF_040712315.1. NCBI lineage: Eukaryota > Viridiplantae > Streptophyta > Magnoliopsida > Fagales > Fagaceae > Castanea > Castanea sativa. The sequence goes on along the minus strand of NC_134019.1, from coordinate 40,254,873 downwards.
TCAGAGAGCCTAGATAGGTTTTCTACAACATAACACACCCATCCTTTAGAGAGAGAGCTACCCATCCTTAGTGAGAAATCATTGTAGCCTATTCTCCTTCTCTCTCCTATTATTATACCTTGAGAGGAAATTTATACCTAAATACAACTCATACCTTTTTAGAGTGTAAAGAGTGTTTTGGAACTTGGAAAGTTTTGAAAATTTGCCAAAAGAAGCCAGTGAGGCTTGGCGGATGCAATTGGGCGTATTGCAAGATCCGAAAAGTTAGAGAAAACATGACTCCAAGAAGTCCGTTGGTAGCAGGAGCTTGGAGGGCTCAAGTACATTGAGTAAACTAGGCTTGGAGGGTCTTTTGTTATTCGTGTACTCCAACTTTATTCTCTAGTGGATCAATTTCGACTTGAAGGGTCGCAGAGAGGTTTTTCGTTGAGTTCTTCGGTTTCCTCTTGAATAATATGTCTCGGTGTTGTCTTGTATTTGCATCCTTCTTCCCTACTTTCTTAGCTTTCATTTTATTGTTGATTTATGATAAATATGGCTTAGAGTAGTTTTATTGTTTGTTTGCTCGCATTTACTCTATTCCGAACTTAAATTAAGTTAGAGTAAAATCAACCGAGCCGTAATTTTTATTTGGAGGTCTAAACAGCTCTTGTGTTTTCACACATATTCGAGCTTTCAATTGGTATCAGAGCAAGTGCACTTGTTGTGGTTTCATTACCTAAGTGCGATCGTAGACCCCGTTTGAGATGTAACGATCACAATCCCTCAATGTACCTCCCTATAGACTAGGCCGGAGGCCGCCAAATCCACATGGAATAAGTCAGCCCTCACGGCAGCTAATGTAAATATTAAGGCTTTAAATGCTATTTTTTGGTTGTTTCTCATGCTAAATTTCACAAGATCTCTCATGTTACAATTGTCAAGGAGGCGTGGCAAATTTTGGAGATGACCTATGAAGGAACCAAAAAGGTGAAGGATACCAAGTTGCAAATGCTTACCACACACTTCGAGGAGTTAAAGATAAGTGAAGACGAGTCATTCGACACGTTTTATGGGAAGCTAAATGAAGTGGTGATTGGAAAGTTCAACTTGGGCGAAAAGACAGAGGACTCCAAGATTTTGAGGAAAATTCTCTGATCATTGCCGGAGAGCTTTCGTGCAAAGGTTACCACCATCGAAGAGAGCAATGACCTTGATGAGATTAAAATTCAAGAACACATCGGTTTTTTTCAAACCTATGAGCTATCTCTCCCATCATAAAGGAAGGGCAAGTCTCTTGCACTCAAGACAATCAATGAGAGATTGGAAGCTCAAGACTCCTCGGATGAGGATGAGGTGGAAGAAGAAGTGGTGTACCTAGCTAAGAACTTCCCTAAGTTCTTAAAGTTCAAGAGAGATGGGAAGTGTTTTGAGAAGGACAAATTCTCAAGCATCAAGAAGGGCAAGAAAGATTTCGAGAAGAAGGATTCCAAAGATTCTTATCCATCTCAAGTGGTCACATGCTTTGAGTGCAAATGGCATGGGCATGTAAAGAAAGAATGCCCCACATATTTGAAAGCAAAGGATAAAGTTTTTGCCACTACCCTTAATGATTCCGAAAGCTCAAATTCAGACATGGAAGGAGAGTGTGATAGTGACAGAAACTGTAAGGCCTTCATGGCAATCACCTTCGTTGACTCTAAGGATGATTTGAGCAATTTGGTTGATGAGCTTGGTGTGCATTCGGACAGTGAAGAAGTTGAAGGTTCGGATGATGAAGATGTGTGCCTCAATGAAGGTGAGAAGAACCTTCAAGAAGTCTATGATGCTTTGCTAGAAGATTGTTGCAAATATGCTAAGGTTGCGAATAATGCCATGAAAAAGATGAAGAAAATTGAAGAAGAGCATAGGTGCACCCATGTGCAACTTAAGGAAGCGAAGTGTGAAGTAGAAAGGCTTAAGGGAGAATTGGTGGAAGCCTATTCTAAAATCAAGTTTCTCAAACTTGAAATTATTCAAGCAAATGTCAAGGTTGAGCGCATTTCCACCATGATAGGCCAAAAAAAAAATGTATTGACCCCTTATGATAAATTAATTGATAAATTACTCAAATTTATTAATTAATCAAATTAACATGCAATGTATGTGGCAGCACAAACAAATCACCAACTAAAGTAAAATGCAGGGGAAAATAAAGTTAACATAGAGATTTGTTTTCAAATAGGGAAAACCTCCAAGGCAAAAACCCCCACCGGGTGATTTTAAAGTCACCACTCCAGAGAATTCACTATTATCACAACAAGTGGTTACAAGTAAAGGAATCCCAGTATCTTATACTAACCTACAGTTGAACCTTTACCCCAATACCCAATTGGACTTGTTATGTAGTGACAATCTCTCCTTTCAATGCACCGCTCCCAGTATGTGACTGACCAATAGATACGCATATCCCAGTATGCGACTTGATCATCAACTTGAGAAGGATGTTGGCTGCAAAGTTCTTCAGTTCATCAACATGATGAAGATCACAAAGTCGTTTGATCACAAAACCCTACAGTGTACAAACACAACAGTTTCGTCATGATGAACTAGGGCAAACTAGGTTTCCGGTTACAATTTACATGAACAACGCTTTGCTTCACACTTGTGCAATTGTGCTCTCTATGATGACCCTTAAAATAATCTTTATATATGTTTAGGGCTATGAGAAAAGAAAACTCAAACACATACTCACGGATTGGAATGAAATCAGAACTGAAAATCTGATTTTCATAATTCTCGATATCTGTCAAGTTTCGGGCTTAGACAGCCTTTTAAATCTCGATAGATACTAGCTATCGAGCTAGTTGTTGAGTTTTAAAAACCAGCACTTCATTACTTGATTCTTGAATAGACTTGCATGGCTTTAACACTTGAACTTGAAACCTTATTCCTTGAAGTATTAAACACTTCCTAGATCTACCCAAATACAAGTAAAGTGCGTTTTGTCAAAGGAATAGCCAATACATGATAACATATGTTCCTAACATGAATCTCATATGTCCTAACACACCAAGAAACTTGACAGTCTGCTATCTTCACAAAAATCTTCACATGATAAGACCGATCTAATTTATATCGGTGAAGGAAGCTCTAGCAGCAAACCCAAGAAGGAAGTGAGGTTCATATCGGCCAAGAATCTAGAGAAACTCAAAAAGGTAAAGCCTGAAATTAAGACCCTTGTCGTTGCAAAGAGAACCATTGATGCAAAACAAAAGGATAAAGGGAAGTCATTACCCAAAAATCAAAGGGGGCCTCAAGTGAAGCATTGTTGTCATCATTGTGGAGTGCTTCGGCATACAAGGCCAAATTGTTTCAAGCTTCATGCACTCAAGAAGGTTGATTCTATGCGTGGCCAAGACAATTCAAGAAGAATGCCAAAGGGAATACAAGATAAAAGAGATAATGAGGGACAACTCATTAGAAACATTATGGAAATGTTGAAGAACATTTCATTATGCCTTGCTAGCTTCACCCCGTGGTTTGAAAGCTATTTCAGTCATACCCATCCATCTAAGGATCTCACCCAAAACACTCATAAAGTATGGGTGAAGAAAGGAACTCATGCATGATCACTAACTATGCCTATGCATATATACTTCCAACAAATTAGAGTTTTAGTTTCATGCATCATGACATATACAAACTTCCTGTGTCATTGCTTTCGGTTATAGCATGTTTCTTTTTCTAGTTTGTTTTTGTTGATCTTACTTTACATGTTCTATTTTTTAGGATGTTGAAAAATTCAAAAACCATAAAAATTGAAAATTTTCCAAAAAGTTTGATCACTTGTGTTGTGTTTATCACATGTGAGTTTAGCCTAGTACCTTCGTACTAATGGCGTAGCACACTTACAAACTTAGCTTGTTATGTATGTACATCTATCTTTGTGGAAAAAATCTTGACATCTATGTATGATTGTTGTAAATCGATCTTCAAGCTTATCATGGATGATTAGTCAATAGACTTTATGGTTTTGATACATGCATAGACTTGTGCCTATATATCTTTCCACATTTTATGTTTTTGCTTTATAGCTCAACAAATGTCAAATCTTAAAAAGAGATAATGAGCTGCCAAAGCCATCGCACATACTAGTATTTGACTAGGAAAAAGGGAAAGCAACTTGTATTAAAATGTATAGTGCCCAAAAAGCCAAAGGCTTGCTCTCAAAATTGAAATATCAAAAAATTTAGGCATCGATCTCAAAATGAGATATATTGTTCTTAAATGGCCAAAAGTTATAAGTTGAAAAAAGCTAAAAGAAAAGCTTCAAAGATTTGTAATCATTTTCTTGTAGGAGGTCTTTTATGTTCATTTCTATAATTGAGATAGATCACTTGACTTAGTAATAGTTGTGTATGACTTGATTGAATTGATTATTGAAGTTTCACTCTAATCTAAGGATTTTTCCACATTTGATACACACACACAACACACAAATCTATTATTCAATAAATACTTATTTCTTTTGTGTGATTGTCAATGTTCAAATGTGATGTGTATACTCAATTGCTTGTCAATCAAACCCAAAGGCAATGCTTAAAAGTGTTGGTTTCAAGTTTCAAGTTCGAGCTGACTGTAGTAAAAGGGAATAACTTTCTGCCTTGCTCAACCGATTAAGAAATTAGACTCAACTAATCGAGAATCGCAGAAATCAAATTCTACAGAAGTTTTAAATAAGGCCCAAGCTCACGAAAATGTTTAGGGTTTCATTCTAACTTCTCCACATATAAAAAGGAAACCCTAACGACATTTTTCAGACTTTTGGAAAACTTATATGTTACTCCTTGTGAGATATGAGACTTTATGTACCGTCTAACTACACAAGAATCTACCGGAACAAGTATCAATCAAACATTGGTAGAACCTACACTACAACGGCTGGGATAACCCCAGAAAGCACCGAAATAGAGTCAAAATGCCTATCCCAATGTTTTTTTTCCCGGTGCTTCAAACTGCCACGCAATGACGGTCGATATAGGCTCGTCGGACCTACACCAGCGCTTTTCAAAAGCGTCGAGATAGGTCCCAATGCTTTTCAAACCCTATACCAGCACTTTTTAAACAGCTGCTATAGGGTTTTTTTTTCTTTAAATACAAGCTATAACGACAGTTTAAAAACGCTAGGATAGGTCCTTTTTTAATATAGCCTAGAGTGGCGGTTTTAAAAGCGCTACTATAGGCATTTTGAAATACAAGCTTGAAAAGGCCTATAGCGGCAGTTTCAAAAGCGCTGTTATAGGTCCTGCTTTTCACAAAAATAAAATAAAATAAAATAAATAAATAAAATTGAGCAGAAATATTTTACCTACATTTTGTTTTCCCAACTTGTTTATAGCTAAACAAAAATCAATATAAAATAAATGACTAGATCTAGTTGACACACGCCAATTTAGACCCTACAATAATCAAACATATTCAAACTATCAAAACAAATATAATACAATAGTACAATTTCTAGCTATAATAATTGTTATGCCTAATACAAGACATTCCAAATGTCTAGAATGTTACATCACAGTTGCAAACTAAAAAATAAACACAAGCTTGATAATTGATTTTGCACAGTAGGAGAATGATCACCCACATCATCACCATCCTAAATATAATAAAGACAATGTAATAAGTTCATTTAACGACAACGTTGCTAAATAACACAATAGGAATACAGCTCATAACCTTATATAACAATTCTCACAACAACAAAAAGTAATCTAATTGTATACCTCATAAAGGTAATTTATCAAATACTTAGCATGCAACAAGCATCCAAAACTTCTAATATTTTGATTCATTATGTATATTTAGCCCCCTTTGCATTCCATAATAAGATGATTTAACAATCAAGCAATCTCAAACTTCCAAGTAACATTTAAAACCGCCAACTCCCACTTTATACTCATTTATTTCTGACCCACAACCCTTATAAGCAAGAAGAGTAAAGGATACACACACAGCCTTCGGACTAGGAAAGAACTAACCCACCCCCAAAAAAACACAAACACACATTAACAGAGAGAGTGTGAGACTCAACCTATTTTATCCAAATATACACACAAAACACAAGCAACACTTCCAAAATTAATGTACACCACCTTATGATACTATGCAAGCCACCCACTTGCTCCAAATAAACAGTCCACCACAGTAGAAATTTTAAGCATTCATTATATAAGTACGAAATTATGAAGCATAATTTATAAAGAGGGGAAAGAGAGAATAGATTTTAAGCATTCACTATATAAGTAAGAAATCCAAGAGATAGAAAATATATATAAAGAGGGGAAAGAGAGAAAGTGACAAAATGGTACCTTCTTTGAGTGCATCTTAATATATATATTTGAGACTTGAGCCTATCAACCTGGCTATCTCTATAGAAGTATTATATTTACAATGACAGCAAAAAAATAAAAATAAATCAAATTGTATCAATGAGGAGAAAACAAAAACAAAAACCAACAAAACAAAACAAAGGGGACAGATGAAGTATATTAGCTCTGCACACACAAGATCCTCTTAATACAAAGAAATCAACAAATAAATTTTTGAAGATGCCCATAAGAAAAGTGTTATGATATCAGTTCAAAAAACCCCGTAATTAATAAACAATAGAGATCCCTTTCCTATCCTCAAGAGGAATATAAGGAACCCAATCCATTTTCATTTGTTTCATGGGGATAATTTCTTCAGCCTCTCTCTCAACAAAGTTAATCCCTATCTTATCAAAGGGAGGGAAATGAGATACAACCTGTAAAACAGGAATCCAAAGCAAATTAACAAGCCAGAAATATGAAATATTTGTTTGAGTTATGCAACAAAAAAAAATCTACTAGCACTAACAACACTCACTAAAGAATAAAATTATTTGTTGCCTAACAAGAAAGTACTAGAACAGTGAAATAGAGACCAAAACACTTGCTTGCATCAAAAAGTGGTAGGAAAACAAAAATACACATTACAAAATGATTGTCCTCATGACATATTAAAAAGGTAAAAATGGTGAGGCAAAAAATTTGGGCAAAAAATTTATAAAAAAAATGCTCTAAGTCCTGACGTTAAAGATCAATTTTGATATATGTCAGTGTCATACTAAAAACTTATACAAACCATATTAATTTCAATTAATACAAATTTCTTTTTTATATAAGTAATAGGAATTTTATTGAAATAGAAGAACATTGTGTTCACAATGATACATATAACTCAAGAATTAAAGCTAACAGATGGTAGAAATGCAGAAAGTATAGGACAAACAACATCCACAATGTAAACCTAAAAAATAGATAGAAATGCATCATGTTCAATTAATACAAATTTCATTTGAAATTTCACTACAACAAAATGTATTTTTAGCAACAAAAATTAGCGAGGAAATATTTTTCGTCACTAAAAATACAGCTTTAGCGACGAAATATGGATTTCGTTACTAATAATGAAAAAAAAATTATAACATTTAGCGACGAAAAGTAATTTTCGTCACTATTGATGATCTAAAATATGAGCACCAAAGGGGAAAAATAATTTTGGCAGGAACTTAATTAATCTATAGCGATGAAACATTTCATCGCTAAAAGTTGAAATTTTTAGTGACGAAAGATTTCGTCACTGTAGGTGTTGCTATGAATAGTATTAGCGACAAAAATCATAATTTGTCACCAAAAGTATGCTATAGCGACGAAATCTGAATTTCGTCGCTAAAAATTTCACACAAAATAGGTTTTTCATTTCATAGTTTTAGCGATGAAACCATAATTCGTCACTAAAAGTATGTTATAGTGACAAAATCTGAATTTCATCGCTAAATATCATAACAAAATCCAGCTAAAAGTTTGCTATAGCGATGAAATTATATTCGTCGCTAAAATCGTAACAAAATGTGGCTAAAACTATGTTCTAGTGACGAAATCATATTCATCGCTAAAGAATACAGCTTAAATGGGTTAAATTTCAACAAAAAAAAATTCCTTTCCCTCTAAGGGTCTGTTTGGATAGAACTTATTGCTAAAAACTGAAAACTGAAAATACTGTACAAAAATAATTTTTTAATGTGTAAAAATTACTGTTCATTCCAAAAAGTAATGTTCATTGGCCTAAAATCACTGTTCATGGCCAATGAACAGTGACAGATGTGCGTGGAAAAAAAAAAAAAAAAAAAGTTGAACGTGGACGCACGTTTTGCTATCCAAACGCCCTCTAAATTTAGTCTAAGGGTCCGTTTGGATGTAGCTGAAACTGAAAACTGAAAAATACTGTAGCAAAATAATTTTTTAATGTGTAAAATATACTGTTCACGCTTAAAGTTACTGTTCATTGGCCTAAAATCACTGTTCATGGCCAATGAACAATACACAATGCACGTCCCAGTGAAGAAAAAAAAAAGGGGGAAAGGGTTGAAACCCAGACGCTGGGCATTTCAGCCCCTCCCAAACGCACACTAAGACGTTAAAAAGTTTCAATTGATGAAAATAGATAAAAATGAACTAAAATATTGACAAACACTTTCAAGGCAAAGCCTGACACAGGACAATCAGAACAAAATGAAACAACAATAAAATAAATGGATATGACCTAGGAGTCAGCACCTAGGCCTTACTTGGAGTCAGTACCAAGCGGGAAAACCACTAGGAGTCAGCACCTAGGGTGGACCTGGAGTCGGCACTAGACCAAAGAAAAGACCAAACGGCCATTTTTTATCATTCATAAAAATATCAACTAACTCGACGAGGAGTACAATAAGTTGCTTATAAAGGATTGCTAAACCCTAGTTCTAATTGACTAGGAAACCCTAATTGTCTTATTACAAAAATAACCTTGCCTCCAAATTAAAATACTAAAATACTAATAGTCTAATAAACTACTAAGACCTAAAACATAAATATACAATTGACTTGCAAACATAAATAATATTAAATAATAATTTCCCTGCATCTCCCGCATCAAAGCCCCTTCTCACAAACAACATCCATGATGTCAACCTAAAAAATTATTATCAATCAAACTAATGTTTTTTAAAATAATTTAATATACAAAATTTTACAGTGTATAAAGTTTAAGACATCAAAAAAATTTCAATTGAGTTGCAAAAGAATTGACAACAAAAGTCCTTTATCAAAAAATAAATACCACAACTATGGAGGCAGGATCAAGTAAATTGTGCATCCAAGATACAATGCTCCAAGCCTTCAACTCCAGATTTCAAAGTTGTGCCTTAAAGTAACAGCCACATGGTTTAGACCAGAGAAGCCTCAAGCGTCTAAAAATATGAGCATAGGTTTTACCATTGGTTGCAGATTGAAGAAGCCGAAGGCTTGGAGGAAAATCAATGAGGCAAATGTAAAGTACCCAAAAGCCACATGGTGATATGTATATAAACTGAAAACACTATAGCAAAATAATTTTTAAATGTGTAAATAGTGCCATGAGACCCATTTTTAATGAAAAAGTAGCTGAAAAGTGAAGTTTGTGGGTCCCTTGAACAGTGCACGAGTGCACTCATGCACTGTTCATGAAAAAAAGTCAACAACTGCGGCTTAAAAAAAAAAAGAGAAAACAGGCAAACATGAAAATGCTGTATCCAAACTGGCAAAATGTATAAACCCAGTGAAAATTGCAACTCAAGAAGCCACTATTAATTCAAAATTGAAAAATAATGATAATAATAATAATAGAAAAATGAAGCCCTAACCAAGTTACGGCAATTATTTAGCAATTGAGAAATTGCAAGCCTAAGAAAATAACTTCCACAAATTATATTGAGGAAAACCTCAATGAAATATTGAAGTCCAAGAAATGTTTGTAACTCACTTCTAGATTAGAGAAATTCCAGTTGAATTGGTAGACATCGTCCAATTGATCCCACTGTTATAATTTCACTATAAAATATTAGCCATAACTGGACAAATTATAATAACTTAAGATGAGAGAATTAAAAAGAATTAGCAAACCTCTGCCCCAACAGGGAATACTTCCTTCCATAAATCTTCCTGCATAAGCACAACAAAATATAAAACATAATCAAAAACACAAACTCACAAGTTTCACTTAGGTGCACGCCTTTAACTTGCCCACATCACAATAAAAATTTTCCATGTGCAAAACAACATTAAGAAAAAGCCGGAGCACTATCAATTAATAACTATCTTTTGTAATAACATTGCTAAGCAAGAGCAACAATTCTTTTAAAAAACAAATAATAAAAACTGTATTGATAAAGCTACTTTATACAAAAATAGCACAAAGAAGGCAAAATGTAAAAAGAAGAAAAAAGAAAATAACAGAAAAGAAAATTAAATACAAGAGAGAATGGAACTAATGAACAAAGGAAGGGAATCACTAAATGTGAGTCGCCAAGCCTGAGAACAATCAAACAAAGAACTACTAAAAGAAGCATGCAGCTGGTCTCCCGAACTTTCCACATCCTCAAAAGCCTATGAAGCTTTCAGTTAAAAAATCTAATCTAAAGGATAAAGCCTAATATGTTATTCTAAGAAAGCTTTATGCTTAGTTGGATGGAATTTTCAACTTGTATATTATTAGGATTTTTGGTATTGTGTTCTGCTAGTGGTTAAGTTTTGGAAACAAAACTTAACAAATAACATAACCCAATTATCAAAAAGTCAAAAATTCCATCCAACTAAGCCTCTAGATTAATAAAATTCAAAAATTCTTTAGAATTAGCCTTTTTTAGCTGAAAGCTTAAATTAACGCAGATTAAAAAAATTGATAATAACTAATCACTTTCAGATTCGTACAATGCAAATATACTATACTACCAAGCTTGAAGAATCAACACAAATTACAATGCAAACAATATCGAAAATAAAAAGCTCGCTACTATAAACCAATCCAAGAAACAAACTTTGTATTATTACATAAGTAGATTGAATTTGCAAATAAAAACTAGGAATTATCAATCTACTACCAAGTTACGCTTATCCTCAAAGTACTCAAGTTCGGTTTTGGGCTTGGATGCTTTGACCCGCTCAAATATCAGGGATTAGACTTAAAGATTAATAAATAAAAATATTAAAAATCATATAAGGTTATTTCTTCTTTAGACGTTTACATTGTCTTTTGTTTTATCTCTACTTAAAAAGAAAAAGACAAAAGATTCATCTAATAAAACAAAATAGAATACATACTTTTCAAAAAATAAAAAACTAAACCAAACCTTAGAGAGTGCAAAACAGAATACCATTGAATGCTGACTAATGAAGAAGGCATGATTACTAGCTATCAGTGGCTCAACTGTTTAGTGTTTGACTTTTCTTAATTTTTCAAGTTATAAATTTATCAATTCAAAAAGAAAGATTAAAAAAAAGTACGAAGAATAGATCTAAAAGAGTGTACTCACTGACTCACTGTAGTACATCCAATAGTGGGGAGTATAGCCTTTCTCTTTCTTTAGTCTTTCCCAAATATACATTTGCTTCAAAAACTCAGAAAAGTGAATGTTTACCATGTTATGTAAAAAGGAAAAAATTGCATTTCATTCTCCCATTATGTCACATAATAATAATAATAATAATAATAATAATAATAATAATAATAATAATAATAAAGAAATCACATGTTCCTTGACTCTAGAACTGAATGATACCAAAAAAAAACCTAGAATCACAATCCAATAGCCACTACAGTAGCAGAAAACATTTAATAAAAAAAAAATAAAGAAAAGAAAAGAAAAACCAAAGGGCCATAACTCAAACCCACACCACTAGCTAACACACCTGTAAATCCACAACCTATAGTACCATGATAGAAGGAAATAAAATATTCCAAAGACAAAAATAAAACCCAAAAAACCATGGGTCAAATCCACACCACCACCAAATGCCATGTGCAGCCACCATGGCATTCCTCTCAGTATACTTAATTGTTCTTATTTATACTTAATTGTGCTAAAAAAAAAAACTAATTATTTTTGCATTATTTCCAAAGGAAACTTGCACCAACAACAAGACAAAATACTCTTACAGAACTCAAGGTTTAGAGGAGGGAATCAAAATAGAGCAACCAAATTAAAATTTGAAATAGCCACTTCATATATATAATGGTTTTACATATGCCATCATAGTTCCTACATAATACTCAATGCTCTTACTTTGGGGATATAACTTTGAGGGCGTTGGCTAAAAGTCGTATTTTTCAAACTTTTACTGCTAAAGGTGGGTGGATAAATTTAAAGCACATAATAGTATTCCCAAAACAAGTTTATTGCTTCACTGCTATAGGAAATTAGAATAATGATTAATGACCAACCAAATATCTCATATACTATTTCAACCTACATTGTGTATTTTTCATTTGTCAGAATATAACTACATGTTTTTTATTCATGGTTAGTAGCAAAACCAAATTGAATGATTCCAGTTTCCAAACTTTTGCATGTAAAAAATAATTTGTAACAATAGTCAATCTTATAAATGTATTTAAAATAAAAGTCAATCTTTTAATAGAGTTTTCTTTACTTACTTTCCTTCCTTTGTTAATTACTTTGGAAGCCCATTCAAAGCCTATGAACCAAGGGATAAAAACTTTAATCCCTATTACAGCTCAGTGGATTGAACAAATCCATACTGACCCTTGAAAATACCTTCCTCATCAAGGAGGAACATACCCTAAATCACCTACTTCAATGACTAACAACTCAGTACAACTTTTGATTTTTCTAAATTCAAAAAAGAAAAAGCAAAATTTCCATAACATTGTAATCAACCAAACGGGAAAAAAAAAATCAATAAATTTCGTCATAGCCTCAGAGATCATCAACAATACAACTGAAATAATGATTGACAATCTAATCAAACACAAAGACAACATTGATCATGACACATATTGAGAAAACCAAAAACCAAAGACAAATATTTATATAAAAGAAAAAAATTTTAAAAAAAATAAAAAGAGGGGAAGCTATACCGTCGGAGTGAGGCAATGAAGGTGGGTAAGCAAGCGGCGGGAAGGGATGGCTGGGCAGGCTGAGCGGCAAGGGAGTGAGAGGGAGAGTGAGGAAGAATGAGAGAGAGAGAGAGAGAGAGAGAGAGTTTGGGAATTTTGAGTGTTTGATTTTAGCGAGAGAGTAATGGCCTGTTTGGGAGAGAGAGAGAGAGAGAGAGAGAGTAGAAGAGAATGATTACCCTCCACCTTGTTTGGATGTTTTTATAATTAGTAAAGGGGAAGGGAGTAATTAGCCCTTCCCCTTATTTTTAACATTGTAATTTTATAAATATAATAAGGGTAAATTAGGTAATTTACTTTATCAATAATTTTATGTGCTCTACTCTCCCTCCAAATCTCTCCAATTTGGGGAACTAAAAATGAGGGGTTGGAGGTAGTTAAAACCCCTTCAAACCCCTCCCCCTCATTCCTTAAAAAACTTCCAAACAAGGTAATTGAATTACTCCCCTTCCCTCTACTCTACTCCCCTCCTTTTTTAAACATCCAAACAGGCCATAAGTGTGCAAACCCAAAATTTTGGTGGGAACCCGAAGAGTTTTAGAGGGAATTCAGTATATTTTTATTGTGACAAAATTTTTACCTATTATAGCGGATTTAAAGCCGATGCAATAGAGAAAGAGTAGGCTAAGGTATATTATGATGGAATATAACTTGTTGTGGCGAAACTCATGCCCGACGTAATAGATCTTTACGGATTTTTTAATAAAATAATATTTAATACTTCAAATTAAAAAAATATAATTTAATCCTACAAAATAAAAAAAATTTATAGTTTAATACTTCAAATTACTAAAATAAAATTTAATACTACAATTGTCAATAAAATATAATTTACTAATTAATAACAATATAATTAATACTTCTAATTATGTGTGTGTGTGTATTAATAATAAAAATTAATTGAGTATAATTTAATAATTAATAAGATTTAATATTACACTTCAAATTAAAAAAATATAATTTAACACTAAAAATTAATAAAATAAAATATATTAAAATATAATTTAATATTACTTTGGAATGACTAAAATACCCCTAAAACTAAAAGAATGCCAACTTATCTCCATAAACATAGAAAATGACCGAAACACCCCTACCACCCAAAAAATGGCTAAAACACCCCTAAAGCAAGAAAAATAACTGAAATACCTTTGAAGCCTAAAAAAAGACCACAATACCCTTGAATCCTATGAAAACACCAAAATTTGAGGAAATATAATGTATTATTCAGTGAAAACGACTGAAATACCCCTAAGACTAAAAGAAGGCCAACCAACCCCACAATAAACTCAAAAAATGGTTGAGCCACAAAAATACCCCGACGGTTGAAAATGAACCAAATACCTCATACGCATTAAAAATGTCCACTATACACCCTAAGCCAAAAGGTGACCAAAATACCTTGAAAACTTTAAAAATGACCAAAGTACCCCTAAACCCTAAAATGACCAAAAATACACTCTAAGACTAAAAAAAATGACCCAAATACCCCCGTAAACGCAAAAAAATGACCAAATACCCCCTATGCATTAAAAAGTGTCACACACATACATCCTTAGTCCAAAAAATGACATCAACGCCCTTGGAACTTAAAAAATTATTAAAATGTTTAAAGCTTATGAGATCATTTCTTATGTGTTGGGGGGTATTTCAGTCATGCTATAACATTTCTCTAATTTTTCTATCATTATAACGCTACCTTCACAGGTTCTTCAAGCATAAAAAATGATCGATCATTTTTTACACTTTAGGGGTGTATTGATAATTTTTTAGGTTCCGAGTGTATTTTAGATAGCTCCAACAATTACGAGGGCGTTGTGGTCATTTTTTGATTTATAGGGGTATATTGGTCTTATTTTAGTCATCAAGGGATATTTTGGTCTTTTTCAAACATAGGGGGATATTTATGGTTGGTTTCCATGTTTCAAGGGGGATTTTGGTAATTTTATGCGCTTTAGAAGGGGGGGGGGTTTGGTCTTTTTTTAAAGTTTCAAGAGTGTTTCGGTCATTATTTATGTTTCAGAGCTAATTCAGTCTTCTTCTTTTTTATTTTCTGTGGCGCATTGGTCTTTTTCCGGTATCGGGTGTATGTTGGACATTTTTTGTGGTTATGAGAGCATTGTGGTCATTTTTTTCAATTTATAGGACTATTTTGGTATTATTCAAGTAGTCAAGGGGTTTTTCACCTTTTTCAGGCATGGGGGGTACATTTGTCATTTTCTAGCTTTTAGGAGGTATTTCAGCCAATTTTTTATGTTTCGGGGGTGTATTAGTCTTTTTGCTCTATTATCTCAACCTTAAGTAAATAACAAATTTGTTCTTGTTTCCTTAATTTCTTTAAAACCTTTTATCCTCTTTCCCTTTAAAATGTGATGGTGGCATTCCTATGTTTAATTTTTCAATCATTTTCTATTGAGAAGAATAGTAAAATTTATTATTAATTTTATTAGAAAATGTTCATAAATTGATGTGATAACAAGTACCATTAGTGTCACATCAATAATTTAGATTTTTTTTTGTTTTAAAAAAAATTATTTACTATATAAGTTAAATCCTAAAAGCTATTGTTGCATCAAATAGAATCTACTCTCTATAATAAATCGCTACACTCTAATTTTATTAAAATAGATTATCTTATTAATGGTTAGGATAGCTTGATTTAGGTAAAAAAGTCTTACCTCAATTTTAAAATATTTAAAATTATACTTCAACTACATTTTATTACCAAAAAATTCAACAAATTTGAAATAAAATTTAATGTATACTTTATCTCATAAAAAATTGGCTCTCATTATATTATTTAAAATAGTTTATCTTATTAATTATTAGGAAAGATCACTCTAGGTAATAATTTATTAACTAAGTCACTAAATTTTAAATTATAATCCTACCCAGATTCTACTACTAGAAATTGAAAGAAATATATAAAAGTAATTTTTTTAAAAAAAATTTACTAAATTAATATAATAAAATGTATACATCAGATACCATTATTATGTCAAGTGACTCAATTTATTTTTGTATTTCAATAATTCAATCTAAGTGAACCTCTAGTAAAGTTTCTAGGGAAGAAAATTTTGATAATATTTGTAAAATAATTTTCTTTTGCATAAAATATTTAATTAATCCATGCATTGCCATGCAACTAGTTAGTTTATAAAAGCTATTTACTAAAATTACGAAAAAATTGTAGCAATGTAACTCAAAAAAAAAAAAAAACAAAAAAAAAAAACAAAAATGTAGTATTACTCATTTGTTCATGGAAGCCTTTAAATGTGGCCGCAGAACTAGTTACCTAGAAGGGTGATGAGTGCATGGCGTATAGCCAGGATAGTGCATGCATTAGAAGGATGGAAAGAGCACGAATGTCGTTACAAAATGTCCAACATGAAAAAGGTTTGGCAAGCAAGTCTTCGACATGAATTTCAACCTTTGAAGTTCCCAAATGAATATAATTATATAAATTCATAAGCAAATATACGCATACACAGATGCAACTTTTTGCATTGGTGTGTGCAGTGTGGTTAGAATTTATATGTATTCCTTCTATTCGGGATGTGATATCTTTGTTTAATTAATTGGGTAGAACTATCCAACTGCTTGCTTAATTTGGTTTGTGTGAGCAATATCTTTGGGATATCAATATCATGCATGTCTTGTAATTTATTTCAATATTCTACTACTTCGATCTCTGCCCTTCCTTGTTAGTACGTCTACTGGCCTTTCAAAATGAACTTGATGAACAAAAAATGGTATAAATTAATTAATTAAAAATTAAAAAGGTAATAAAAAGATAAAATGTTAAAAAAAATTCCATGTTAATTTTGACATCAACAAGTAGCTGTATGATACACCAAATCTAAATATGTTGCATTACCCTAGAATTAGAGGTGTGCATGGGTCGAGTTGGAAGATATTTTCAACCCAACCCAACTTTGTTAGGTTGAAGAATTATCAAGCCAGCCCACATGAGTCGAATTGGGTTGGGTTCAGTCAGTGGGCTATCCATATATGTTTTATGCCTTGCAACAAATTGGAGTTTCATCAATTATTTGAACACCATTTTCAATAAATTTTTACAATTCATATAATATGCTTAAATTATATTCCATAGTTTCAAATTCATTAAACTAATTTTCAAAATACCAAAATCAATCAAACTAAAAAATTAGAATAAAGATAATAAAAATCAACTTATCTACATGCATGGTGGGTCAAGTTGGGCCAAATGGGTTAAAAATGCTATCAACCTAAACTCGACCTTACTTAAGGCTAAAAATAAAATTTCAACTCAACCCAATCCAACCCACTATCCTATGAAACCAAATCAAGGAGTCAGATAAGGTTGGATTGTGTCGGTTTGTCGAGTTTAATGCACACCCCTACCTAAACCTACAACTTGCAAAAAATAATATCACCCATCCAATAAATATTACATTTGAACATACCGGGACCTTTCAAAACAGAAACAAGAAAAGCAAGTATATATAAGTTCCTATCATAAAAGAGAGAGCATAATATTAAGTAAGTACAATTTGATTCTCAAAATGGTGCAACGAAGACTTGATGTATATATTCAACTTCTATCTTTAACCTAAAAATAAATTTTAAAAAAGGTATGTACTCCAATTCAAAGTAAATATGATAAATATCTTCATTACCGACGGCTAATACGTCCTGTTAGGAGGCATTTGGTTCGCCGTGATGTTACATTACACCGTAATCTTTATATATTAAGATGATTCAAAAAGTTAGTTATGACTTCAAAAATGTCAAAAATACTCATAATCGAATAAGATAATCCTTATTTCTAAAAAATAAAAAAATAGGGTTAAAATTGCAATTCAACAAAATTATAAAATATATATAAATATATATATATATATATATATATATATATATATATATATATATATATATATATATATCTATCTATTTTTGTTTTTCCAAGCACACATTACGTTTGATACATTTTTTCTTAAAAATTAACATAGCAATTTACTACTTTTCAAAATCCTAAATTTTAACTTCTTAAAAATCCCTTGCTGTGTAACCTCACTAACAATAGACAAATTCAGATTTAAAAATTACATTAAACCCAAAATCAAAAAAAGCCTCATCGTACATGCAGAGTGCGCTTGATGAGGCTTGTATTGCATTGTTATAATCTTGCATTAATGTAATCTCAATATAAGAATACAACATTAGATTGTTTACGAAGATGATGTGATATATTTTGTAATTTTAGATTATGATAATATTAAAAAAAATAATAATAATAGGCAACAAAAAGGGTGACATTACTTTTGGCAATACTATATACGTATCGAAAAAAGACAACTTTTGTCACCAAAAATTCATTTTGCTGTAGTATGTACATCTCTTGGCTTGTCAAATTCCAACTCTCTCTCTCTCTCTCTCTCTCTCTCTCTCTCTCTCTCTCTCTCTCTCTATATATATATATATATATATATATATATAAACTTTATTTTTGAGTAATTATGTTGTACTTCCTAAATAGTTGATTGGTATGCCTACTTTCACATGAATGATCGATGGTCCCAAGAATGAAATTTAGGGCAAAACTCACCATCAATGTGAGAGGACGAAATGTCTTACTGTACTTTTAAGGTAAAGTCTCTAATAGTTAAATAACAGATCTAGGGTTCAATACTCATTTACACCAAAAACCGATTAGTATTTTTTGCCTTAGATGACTCATTAACTTTAGAGCATATAAAGCATGGGTAAAATCTAGGTATAAGAATGCATAAATTTTTTGTTTCTTTTTCATTAGAAGAAACAATGATATTATTTTCATGGTTAAAAACTTGGGACATGTTCTAATTTTTCATTCTTAAAAAAGAAAAGAAATTTTTTTTCATTTAGTTTTTTTATTATTATATTTTTATATGTTGCATTGTTTATATTAAAGCATATAAAATGACATTTAACATTTAACTTTTTAGAAAAAAAAAATTGATTACATAGATTTGTTTTTAAAAAACTATCCTCGTATTCTAATGTGTAGTCTATAATTTATTTAAAGAACTAGTTAGGGTGGCTCTTAGTGAGAAAATTAAGATAAAATTTTATTTGAAGAAATATGAAACTATATACATAAAAAAAGGTATATTATACAAAGTTCATTTCATTTGTATAAGAATTTCGATCATACACAAAGTTGTGGTAGCTATTTAATATATGAATATCTATTTTATTATAATAATTTCTTAGTACTTATTTGTTAAAGGTAATATTCACTCTCTAAAAAGTTCTAAAAATGATAACGAATATCATCATCTTCCAACAATATACAACTGATTTTTGCTAAGACATTGTCACAATATTTAAATTTTCATAATGTATGTATGATGTCATATGTTACGATTGAAACTCTTCATCAAATACCTTAAACCATACATAATCAAAATTTTGTCATTCATAATTTCTTCTTTATCATTCTACATGAGCCTAGGTGCAATGTTTAGCTTACTTAGTTTTTAATGAACACCCGTTTAGGCAAGAAAAGAAACCAGACAAAATAAATAAATAAATAAATAAAAAGATAACAAAATGCATGTGTCATTAAATTTTCTTTTAGATAAATTATAAGTTTCAAATATTAAAACCTAGAAAATCAATGTTCTTTAGGTAACAAATAAAACACCTTATATTATCATTCCAACTTCCCAAGTATTACTATCATCTAAAACTCAAAATATGTGAAGAAAATTTTGGAGGGATGTTAAAATTTAGTGGGAGTATTTTAGATATTACACAATGAAATATATTAAGAATTGCTGAGGACAAATTTTTCACACCACATAGTATTTATTTCATTAGCAACTCGCACCACATCAACAAATTTTGGATTTTGGAAAAAACCTCTTTTACAGCCCAAAAGAGCCCATATTCACAAAATGATGCCGAAGCCCATGGTCCAAAACCCATGGTGATATTATCTCATCAAAGCCCATAGTTCAAACTCATGGCACAACATCTCATTTTTGACTCATGATCCAAGCTTATGAGTCTCTTTGGGGGAATTTTGGAAGTCATGGTTTGGAGGGTCAAGAAGTATGTTCAGTAAAGCTCAAGTAGTTCAAAGTTAATAAAGGAAAACATGTTACTTGGCATGTCTTTCCCAATTCCTTGAACTCTGATGAGTCAATGTGTAATAGATAGCATCTAGTAAGTCTCTCATATCACATAGCACTTAAAATGATAAAACTGTCCATGCTTTTTACATAAAATTAATGTTCATCATATAATATAAGTTTAAAAATGTAATCATATTATTTGCTATAAATTATATTTTTATTTTTATTTAAATCAATCCCAAGCACATGGTTAAATCTATATTAATATCTCATATCTAGCATTAAATGATCTCTTTGCTCTCCAAGATTTGGTCAAAACACAAAGAGATCATAATTACATCTCTAAAACTTTATCAAGTATCAACCAATTAGTCTATTACTTACCAAAATTATATATGGATTAAACATATAATTTTTCAAAAAATGAAACATAGCCAAAAATACCAAAAATAGTTCCAGTATAAACTTCCTTAACTCCAGCAGAAGCTGCAATAGCTCTAGCAGAAGCTGCAATAGCTCTAGCAGAAGCTGCAGTAGCTCCAGCAAAAGCTGTAATGGCTCCAACAGCAGCTTAGGCAACTGACACATATCCAAAAGTAACATCATCAACTCATTAATACCCAATTCCAACAGCTTGCTGCCATACCAAAAAAACCAAGGGTCCTATGAAAGAAATCATACCATTTTAAACTAAGATCTTTAGCTTCCAGCTGCAATACCAGAAATAGAACAATCCCATAAAGATTATCTTTACCATTTTTAGTCAAACCCATGAATTTAATGCAAAATTTTTTCTCCAGCAGAAGACTTCACACAGCTGACATCCTCCAATTGTGTCAAGACAGTTACTGTTGTAGACATAACAGCTACATTAGCAGCCTTAAAGTTTCAAACTTTCTTCTTTTTGCTAAAAAACAAAAGCCCACTAATAAAACCACTTACTTTATCAAAGACTTTTTCTTATTTGCTAAATTTCCCTTCAACTAATTATAATCTAGTTACATACTTGGCTCTATATAAAGAGGACCAAGCCACATACTAAGACACACCATCCATCCCTCTTTCATCCTTAATATTCTAAAACTTCATTCATTTTGCTGCCATATCTCTAAGCATCTCCATATCTTTCTTCATCTTTCTTACAAAACCTCTTTCTTAAATAACAACACAACACACATATTACAACACTACTACTCATCTCTTCCACACTCGATTATTCTAAAATATCATCATTTTGCTGCCCATAAACACATATGCATTTCTTTCTCTATTTCTCTTACAATACCTCTCTTCTTAGAAAGCAATATAACCAATGTCATAACACAAAAAACAACTCCAACAGTGACTATAAGCTCATGTATTTACTATATTTAACCTTCATATTATCTATCTTATACTTTCATATATTTACAAACACATTCCTCACAAGTTATCCATACAAACTTCTCGCATATATTTCTCATCTATCTTACAAACACCACATCTCACAAAACATATATATTTCTTACCATCTCCATACATCTTAAAAGATACCAAATACTTCCAAGAACATATTACAAAAGCCCTTTCTCATGGAAGACATATGAACATTAAAGATTATAAGTCATTCTCTTAAAAGGCACAATGATCTCATATTAAAGTCATTCTCATAAAAGACATAAATTTCTAATACTAAAAGTCCTTCTTATGGAAGGCAATAACACTTATATTTGACTAAAAACTAAAAGATTATTATATTGGGAAAATTATTTAAGTGCATGATAAAGAGGATAAATTTAACCAACCCATGCACACGGCTGGACATGTTCTCTCCCCTTCTAGTTGCACCCATTTTCCCCTTCAATCATGAAGTCATCATGAAAGGACTCATAATATCATATTGTACCGCTGAACTCATCTTATCATGCTGCTGAAATGTTATAAGTCCACTGCTGTTATACAGTTGGAGTTACAAACTATGAAGATAAGTCATTATATTTTTATCTTCAAATTTATATTATTAAATATATTTTATTCATTATCATAATACCACTCGACTAATATTATTATAACGCTGGAATGTTATCAGCTCATTAACGCTATACGACTGAAGCCACAAATCATATAAAGAACGAAGTGATGCTATACGGCTGGAGTCGGAAACATACAAGATAAGTCAATATTTTTCTATCTTCAAGACTACATTATTAAGTACATGTTAACTCATTATCATTGTACCTCTGGATGCAAGTTACTTTAACATCATCTCACTTTTTAATAAAACATGAGCTTACTAATACTTCATTAATGAACATATTATTCAGACATAAACCACCGATGGACATATATTACTCAAACATAAACCACCAATGGACATATATTATTTGGACATGAATCACGGCTATATATAAACTATTTGACATACATTATTTGGACATAGACCATTGCTAGACATACTTTATTATATTGAACATGAAGTATACTACAACTAGATATGGACTATTAGACTCATCCCATTATTGGACATATGACAATTAATTAATCATTCTAATAGACATCACTTAACACACATAATAATAACGTTCAACTCACCATTTAATCAAATCTATTATGCTAAATATATTATTCATTTATTTCAACCACTATCATGATTCTAAGACTTTGGGTTTTATCTATTTTGTAGGCTTAAAATGCACCGGAAGCCATTTTTCTATGCAGCCCAATGTCAAGTTCCAGATTGGACTCCCCAAAACAAATTCGAGTCTACCAAAGTCACACCTCTAACAGAAAACACGTGGCTACGCACAAAAACTGCCCCCGACAAGAATTATAAGTTTTCATTAAGGTTTAACTTAGAGAATAACAATATGACATATTTGCTCCTTTAAATATTAAGAAGAAAATTGCTTGATTTTAAAGTTTAAGGAGAAATTGTGAACTACCCCAAACATAAAGGATGACAAGTGTTTTTATCCAAAAATTTTGCTTTTGCTTTTGTTTTGTGTGTGTAAAACTATGTATTTTTACTTAAAATGGTGCATAAAAATACAAAAAGTCAACCTAAGAAAACTGTAAGTGAAACGGTGAATTTTGGTTCAACAAAATTGATTAAACAAAAAAAAACAAAATCTAAATAAACAACAAGATGACACAACATAGTTATAATACCTTTATAATTTTATTTTATCTTATTTTGACTTGTAAAGAATTGACAGTTCAGCAATTGTGAAAATATTGTGATGACAACAAAATGTTTTAACATTTTCAAAAGAGAAATGTTATGTCTACAACGTTTTCATAACAAATCATAAGTAGTAGATTGTTACAGGTTGTTATTAGTAGGCAACAAAGTAATTTCATTAGTAAGTTTAAATTAGAAGTAATAATAATGTATCACCTATAATTTATTTTGAAAGTGTTGTGATAAATGTTGTGGATATAGTACTTCTTGTTTCAAAATACCTTTATTTTTAGTTGTGATTAGTTCCGATAAGATATTTTATTATTTTATTTCGATCTATAAGGAATTAACAATTGTGAAAATATTGTAGAAACTTGTTGTGCTCATATTTTATTATATATATTAAAAATGTAGCATTATATATATATATATATATATATATATATATATATATATATATATATATATATTATAAAAATAGAAAATAAAAAGTGGCCAGTGAAAGTGAAACAATGTGACTTGAACAAACCAAACAACTGTAACATTGCACATTCCCTCTTTTTATATATAAAAAGGGTCCGGTTAATGTGTGCCCTAAGGGCATACATTAACCCATCTATTTTTGGAAACATTTTATAGAAAATTGAAAAAATTGTAAAATTTTTCAATTCTCGATAAAACTTTTTTAAAAAATGAATGGCTTACGTTAGTCAATTCCATATAGAAGGGTCCAGTTGATGACTAATAGTAATTTTGTTTCAACATCGAGGGAGTGGAGGAAGCCTGGAAGGCGGCAGTTGATGACTAATTAATGACACCAAGGTTGGGGAGATAGTCCAAAGTGTCCATTGATTAGGGACAAACTTAATCAAGAATAGGGTCCGGTAGGTCATTAAAGAGATAAAGGGTAAAAGCAACTATATATTACAATATGTATTTGTAAGCACACAATTTGTACCCAGACCAAAACGCATGATGGGTTCAGGCTCAAATGGCCTTATATAATCAAATTTGTAGAGTGTGGGCTTGAAACCTTGGTTTTGTGGATATTGGACTACAGACGGAGGGTTAGGTTGCCAATTCACTCATAATCAAAGGATGAAAACAATGAGAAATCCTCCTCGAATGTAAGCTGAGGAAGTCTTATATTGCTATTTTTTCTTTGAGTAATAGTCTAAACTTGAAGGTGAAGTCTACAGTAATTTCTTTCATTGTCTTTCTTTTCTTGTTCTTCTGCGATCCCCCCTTACCATGCCCTTTCCTTTTCTTTTATATCATTCTTCTTTTTCCCTTCATCCTCCATATGTAGCACAAATTACCCTATTAGATACTTGTCCCATCCACCACCCTCTGAAAGTCTTCAAACAATAGCTGAAAGGCTGATCACCATTGTTCAGAGGTCATTTTCCCATTAATGCGGCTAGAGAGGTAGGTGCAGGGTCTTTAATGCGGTGGTAGTAGCATTTTCCCTTGATATTTTTCATATGTTCTTCCTTCCTATAACTGTGAGGAACATGCTCTTACCCCCACAGACTTTCCAGAACTCTCCTTCTAATCACAATGATGTGCTCTGTAATCCTTACTGGGTTCTATCAAGGAGATTCCCCTCCTCGGACAACACCGCTATCCTTTCCAGCAAGAGCCAGCTCATGGGCCTCTAAGGATATTCTCGGACAGGCTTATACCACTAATATCAGGCACAAGGCCCAAATACGTGTTTTAATCATTCTGCCCCACAATAGCCCCTCAAAACTTCATTTTTCTCCCCATCCGAGGAGAGAAGTGGAGTTTTGAACCGACACCGTAGCATCCACATGCTTAGCAAATTGTAACACATGAAAGGGTCACCTCGCCACTTCTAAATCGCTTCTGACGCCTCGAAGCCCGTAACACCCGCGTTAATGGCTGTAAGTTACAACCTGTTCCCCAAGTTCAACGGTGAGATTCGCATCCAACGGTCCGGATTCCTTCTCAATTTTGGGCGGGATAACCCCCATTCAATGTCGCCTCCCACAAGCCAAAACACCTAGGAAACCGAAAATCAACTTCTCACCTCAGAAATCAATCAAGTCTCATAACTTCCTATTCTCTTTCCTCTTAAGAAGCTCACGAAGAAGTATCTACCTCCCTTCCGTAAGTTTTCAACTCTTAACTCATTTCACCTTGGCTATTGTCCTCGGCCATTAATTATATCCTTTCCCTCACTAAATTTTTACTCTCACCAACACCAAATGGGTAGCTTCAAATGTCTGGTAGATATCGATGCCGGTATGGAGGGTTTTAGGGCCAAATACCATATTCCCCAAGATATAGGTTTGAGATATTGTCCCCCCGAAGCCATAGCCAACGATAGGAAAGAAGGAAAGGTTGTCATCCCCATTATCGCCTTCTTAGAGGGTGGGATGACACTTCTCATGAAAAACGTAACCAGTGAATACCTCCGTAACCGTAGAATATGCCTAAATCAATGCACACCCAACATGTTTAGAGTTTTAGGTTGCGTCGACACTCTAAATGAGCAGATGGGTCTAAATCTCATATGGCACGACGTTGTCTATATGTACGAGTGCCACAAACTTAAAGATGTAGAATATTACCTCAAATCTAGGCCTAGTATTGTGAGGTTCATATCTTGCCTTCCCAAATCCAATAAAGGCATGAAGGACGACTACCTTATTGCTTCTGGAATGTGGTACGACGGTCCTCATTGCCCAGTCGAATGAGGAGACCCAAGTGTGACTTCATAGGAATTAGATTCCCAAACCTATGACTTAATTCTATTAAGTTTATCATTTCTGATTACATTGGCTGCTATTACCTTTCTACTTTGCATTTACAGCTGATCTAACCATACTTATCTTTTTAGATATTTTTGCAGACAAACAACACGTATGACCCCGCCTAAGCTATTGTAGTGTCGTGGACCTCAATCGCGTTCTACGATCTGAGGTGTTCGTGAGTGAAGACCTGCAAGTGAGGGCAGCCCACCTCATACTGGGATACGATCCCTTATCTGAGAACTTCCAAGGCATCGGCAACGCGATCATTGCGGGTGACAAAAGCCACAGACAAATAAATATTTCGAGACCAGGCTTTCTCAACAAAAACGAGATACCGGACGATCCCTTAGTTATCCTCTACGCACGCCCCATCGTCGCAGTCCCTCTCTCAGTATACTCTCAAGCATCAGCCATCCAAGAAGAACCAACGTCCTCGCAATAATCACTTGAAGAGGAAATAGATCAGTTTCGACTTGAGGAAGCTGAGAGACCCCTAAAGGGCCACATCGTCACCATCTCAAACAAAGAAAACGAACCCTCGGAGGATTCTGGTATAAAAGGCTTAGTAACAGCACGAGTTAATACTAGCAACGAAGAAGAGGATATGGCCAGTTTGAGGACACTGATGTCCAGAAGGGGTACACAAGCTCCCAAAAAGGGCACTGTTGGATCTCAACCTCCTCCCAAGGTACCACCACCTCCCTCTCCTTCTGACCCTAAGATTCCAGCCTCCAACCCCAAAAAGAAAAGGAAGAACGAGGCCGAGGAGGCAGAGATGGCGAAACAAAAGAAACTTAAGCAACAGCTACAACAACAAAATGTTGCCAAGGGTAGAACGTGTGCCCCTTCCGTTGAGAGTGGGGAGAGCTATGACGTGGCCGAGGTGCACCGAACGCAAGTCAATTGGTCTCCCACGCTGGAACTAGATGGGGCCCCTATTTCTGGCCAATCCAGCATCAGAGCGTTCCAGCAAGGACATGCTCACCACCTCGCCAGCGCCCTAGAACAGCCTCTTCTTCTACCAAAGGATATGGAGGCTTTGGAAAAGATGAGCCAACCACACCTTTTCCTCTCCCTAAAAAGGGATTTAGCTCTGGTAAGTGCCCTTCAACTACTTCTATCTTGCTACCTCATTATCTTTCTATATAATATCTTTCATATATGTTTCTATGTTGTTTCTATCATAATGTGTTTGTTTACTATTTCAACGCAGGCCATCCAAGAAGTCTTTGCTGTAGAGAAATGGGTGGAAGACTTTCGGAAAAAAGCTACAACCAAACTCCAGGTTAGAGTCGAGACCGAGAAGGTTTTAGGCCGTGCCCTGGCAGAGAACAAGGATCTAACCAAAAAATTGGCATATGAGAAGAGAGAAAGAAATGGTGTCGAGGCCAGCCTTAAAATCACCAAGGTTCGAGTGGAGGGGCAACGCAAATTTCTGCGCCAAAAAGACAAGGACCTGTCCAAAGCTTAACAATAAAACTCTGACTTAAAAAAGGAGCTTGCTCAAGCCAAGGATGAGGCTCGTATTCTCAAGGAAACCATGGAGGCTGCCAAGAAGGCTGCTTATAATGAAGGGGTCGAGGTAACAGAAACCCGTCTGACCGAGGAGTTGGCAGAGTTGTGTAGGGAGTACTGTCATCAGGTTTGGGGCGAAGCCCTAAACGCGGCAGGAGTTCCAACCGATTTTGAATTGAGGAAGTCCGAGAACATTTGGATTCCATGGGATATCCAAGTGATTGAAGACATTCCTCCTAATTCAACTACCTCCGAAGCAATGCCTTCGGCACACCCATCTCCAATTCAAGAACCTCTTCCATCTTCTAAAGAACTTATTGGTTCTGATAAAGAGAAGGAACCAGGTGATGGGGTCGGGAAGCGCACAAGCGAGAATGCTGAGGCAAATGTTCCTCCACCAATGGAAAAGGATAAAGGGAAGCAAATCCAAACATCGTTCGAAGTGGAGCTTAAGCAAATAGAGGAGGAGGCCAAAACAAAAGAAGCTACCCATAAGTCCAGACAGGATCCTCCCCCAAAACTCTAGGCATAGGCCATGTAGGACTTTTTCCTTTATGTAATTTCTTTTTTTTTTATTAAGACTTTTGTCTCGATCTTTTTATTTCAGAGTTTCATTTCCAATGTACCCCTCGATAGAATTAATGAGAAATTTGAAAGATTGCTCTTTAACTCATTGCCAATCTCTGATAGCGAAATACTAATTTCCTTCACCTTAATATAAAATACATGCATGGAACAATTAATTCAATTTTTCAATGTACAGTGAAGCCTTTACAACGCCTCAGTCATCAATAACCCAACATAAAAGTACATTCACTTTATCAATTTTAATCATCATCAGATAAATTATGTATAGAAACTGTAATATATGAAGTGTAACAGCATACAATCAAGTATGTATGAATATTTCTACATTTAAATAAGAGAAATACAATCTAAGCTTTAATTTGGTGTTTAGTTTGGAGCATAAAGTAAACCGTCAAACTTACCATGGTTTATCAATACATCAATTTCCACGAGATATGTGGTCCGAGGACCATGCATGACCAAGTTTCTATTTGACACTTAGTATAATGAATCAAAATGTTAATTTTTTCAAAGTAGAAGGTCCGAGGACCCGACGTAACTAAGGTTCTATTTAACATTTAATAAGATATCAATTTTCACGAGGTATGTGGTCCAAGAACCATGCATGACCAAGTTTCTGTTTGACACTTAGTATAATGAATTGAAATGTTAATTTTCCCAAAGTAGAAGGTCCGAGGACCCGACGTAACTAAAGTTCTGTTTAACATTTAATAAGATATCAATTTCCACGAGGTATTTGGTCCGAGGACCATGCATGACCAAGTTTCCATTTAACACTTAGTATAATGAATCAAAATGTTAATTTCTCCAAAATAGAAGGTCCGAGGACCCGACGTAACTAAGGTTCTATTTAACATTTAATAAGATATCAATTTCCACGAGGTATGTGGTTCGAGGACCATGCATGACCAAGTTTCCGTTTGACACTTAATATAATGAATCGAAATGTTAATTTTTTCAAAGTAGAAGGTCCGAGGACATGACGTAACTAAGGTTCTATTTAACATTTAATAAGATATCAATTTTCATGAGGTATGTGGTCCGAGGACCATGCATGACCAAGTCTCTGTTTGACACTTAGTATAATGAATCAAAATGTTAATTTCCCCAAAGTAGAAGGTCCGAGGACCCAACGTAACTAAGGTTCTATTTAACATTTAATAAGATATCAATTTCCACGAGATATGTGGTCCAAGGACCATGCATGACCAAGTTTTTGTTTGACACTTAGTATAATGAATCGAAATGTTAATTTCTCCAAAGTAGAAGGTCTGAGGACCTGACGTAACTAAGGTTCTGTTTAACATTTAATAAGGTATCAATTTCCACGAGGTATGTGGTCCGAGGACCATGCATGACCAAGTTTTTGTTTGACACTTAGTATAATGAATCGAAATGTTAATTTCTCCAAAGTAGAAGGTCTGAGGACTCGACGTAACTAAGGTTCTGTTTAACATTTAATAAGATATCAATTTCCACGAGGTATGTGGTCCGAGGACCATGCATGACCAAGTTTTCGTTTGACACTTAGTATAATGAATCGAAATGTTAATTTTCTCAAAGTAGAAGATCCGAGGACCCGACGTAACTAAGTTTTGTTTAACATTTAATAAGATATCAATTTTCACGAGGTATGTGATCCAAGGACCATGCATGACCAAGTTTCTGTTTGACACTTAGTATAATGAATCGAAATGTTAATTTCTTCAAAGTAGAAGGTCCGAGGACCCAATGTAACTAAGGTTCTGTTTAACATTTAATAAGATATCAATTTTCACGAGGTATGTAGTCCGAGGACCATGCATGACCAAGTTTCTGTTTGACACTTAGTATAATGAATTGAAATACAACATAATGATAATTGAACAAAAATGACAGAAGTGCCTTTCATTAATAGTAATACCTTCGCAGGTTATTTACATTCCAAGGATGTTGTACAATTTTTCCATCTAAGACTGCTAAGCGATATGACCCTATACTCGCCACAGAAGTGATTCGGTATGGTCCTTCCTAGGTAGGTGCTAGGTTTCCCCATGTTGGATTCTTGGAGGTACCCATGACTTTCCTTAAGACCAAATCTCCAAGCGCAAGTGGCCTTAGCTTCACGTGAGCATCATATCCTCGTTTGAGCTTCTACTAATAATAAGCCAATTGAACCATGGCGGCCTCTTGTCGTTCCTCAACTAGATCCAGGCTTTTCTCTAGCAAACCATCGTTATTTTCTGGGCTGAAAGAGCTTGTCATCAACGTCGGAAACCCAGTTTCCAAAGGGATTACAGCCTCGGCCCCATAGGTCACAGAGAAGGGCGTTTCTCTTATGGACCTTCGTGGTGTAGTCCGATACGTCTACAGAACATGTGGTAATTCTTCCACCCACCTTCCTTTTGCATCGTCCAACCTTTTCTTCAGTCCATTTACTATCACCTTGTTAACAACCTCAGCCCGCCCCTTTCCCTGAGGATAAGCTGGAGTGGAGTATCTATTTGTGATACCCATGTCACCACAATATTTTCTGAAAGCTTTGCTATCAAACTGCAAATCATTATTTGAAATAAGTGTATGGGGTACTCCAAACCATGTGACGATGTTCTTCCAAACAAAATTCTTTGCATCCACATCCCTAATGTTTGACAAAGGCTCTACTTCAACCCATTTAGTAAAGTAATCGGTCCCTACGAGTAACCATCTTTTATTTCCCACAGCCTTTGGGAAGGGTCCTACTATATCCAATCCTCATTGTGCAAACGGCCACGGACTAAATAGAGGGTTAAGTACGCCATCGAGTTGGTGGATGTTAGGAGCAAACCTTTGGCATTGGTCACATTTTCTGGCGTAATCCTGAGCTTCTCTCTGTATATTGGGTCACCAATATCCTTAGGTCAGAGCTCTATGAGCTAAAGACCTCCCTCCTGTATGACTTCCATAAATCCCTTCATGCTATTCCTCCAACGGCGACTCTGTGGCTTCAGGGTGTATACACAACAAGTATGGCCCAGAAGTGGAGCGTTTATATTACTTCTAATCCTCGAACAACCAGAACCGAGGTGCCTTTCTACGAACTTTATCTGCCTCAGATCTGTCCTCGGGTAGGACATCACTTTTAAGAAAAGACATTATGGGGTCCATCCAACTAGGTCTGAGCCTAACCTGATGAATGTGGATGGTGTTTACAGTTGTCTGAGCAGGTTTCAACAGGTCTTCCACGAGAATGACCCGAGGCAAACCTTGAGCCGAGGATGTTGCAAGCGTGGCCAATGAATCTACATGTGTATTTCCACTCCTGGATATATGTGCCAAGATGAAAGAATCAAATCTGGACCGTAAGTGCCTAGCCCTGATCAGGTTTTCCTGCATTCTTGGATCTCTAGCCTCCAATGTCCCCAGCATTTGGCCTACAACTAACTGAGAATCCGAGAACATATAGACTGACTTTCTCCCCCATTTTCTGGACCATATCCATCCCGACCAAAAAATCCTCATATTCCGCCTCATTGTTAGTGGCCGAGAATCCTAATCTTAGAGACTTTTCAAATGTAAGGCCTTCTGGAGACACAAGAACTAGTTCGACACCAGACCCTCTCTGGTTCGCCGCCCCATAAACATACACTTTCCAAATCGGAAGTTCCTTGCATGAAATCATGCCAACTGATTTTCCATCCATGTGCAACTCCTTTACACTTTCTTCCAATGAGGGTTCAACGAATTCTGCCACCAAATCGGTAAGGACTTGGCCCTTCACAGAGGTGCGAGGCATATACTTGATATCAAAAGCCCCTAAGATAGTTCCCCACTTTGCTATCCTCCCTGAGTAGTCAGCACTTCGCAACACCAACTTTAGAGGGAGCTGAGTCAGAACAACAACCGTGTGGGATTGGAAATAGTAAGGAAGCTTACGCATGGCATGCACTACAGCCAGAATCGCCTTCTCCAATAATAAATAACGCACCTCAGTTTCATGCAAAGATTTGCTCACATAATAAACTGGTCTCTGTATACCGCCATCATCCCGTATCAAAACCAAACTGACAACATGAATGGCCACAGTTATATATGCAAACAGGACTTCATCGGCCTCAGGCCGAGACATGATGGGTGGTCGAGAAAGATACTCTTTAAGTTGTTGAAAAGAAAATGCACACTCCTCAGTCCATTTGAATCTCTTTCATTTATTCAACAACTGGAAGAAAGGTCTACACCTATCAGCGGACCGGGAAATAAACCTGTTGAGAGTAGTAGTCATCCTAGTTAACTTTTGAACTTCCTTTATATTCCAAGGTGGTTATAAGTCATGGATTGCTCTGACCTGGGCTGGGTTTACTTCTATTCCTCTATGAGTCACCATGTAGCCTAAGAATTTCCTAGAGCCCACCCCAAAGGAGCATTTAGAAGTGTTGAGGCACAACTTGTATCTCCTGAGCATTTGGAAGGTGTCATCCAAATCTTTCACATGCATAGGCACCTTCTTGCTTTTCACCACCATGTCATCCACATACACCTCAATAGTCTTTCCCAGCTGCAACTCAAACATCCTAATCGTCATCCTTTGGTAGGTAGCCCCCGCGTTTTTCAAACCAAACGGCATCACCTTATAATGATAATTTCCCGTAGGAGTAATGAAGGTTGTCTTCTCCTGGTCCTCCGGCGCCAAAGGTATTTGGTGATAGCCTTGAAAAACGTCCAAAAAACTCATCCGAGGATGCTCGACTGTAGCATCCACTAATTGATCTATACGAGGCATTGGAAATGAGTCCTTAGGACAGGCTTTGTTCAAGTCTGTGAAGTCCACACATACTCTCCACTTCCCATTCTTCTTCTTTACTACCACTGTGTGAGCCAACCATTTTGGGTAGAAAACTTCTTTAATAGCCCCAGCCCTTTTGAGCTTGAGCACCTTTTCCTTGACAGCCTCGGCATGCTCCTTAGAGGAACACTGAGGTGGCTGCCTCCTCAGAGTAACGGCAGGATTGACATTCAAATGATGACAAATAAAGTTTGGATCAACCCTGGGGGCCTCATAAGGATCCCATGCAAATATGTCCATATTATTTTTCAAAAACTTGACCAATTCCATCTTCTCCTGATGTGGCAGCCGAACACCTACCTGAAAGAACCTTTTAGGATCATCACCTATAAGGAATTTCTCTAGCTCTTCGCACATTGCCTCCTCTACTGTCATCGCATTGGGCGCATCCAGAGACGTTAATTGCTATAAGTACTCCGTAGCCGAGACCGAGGGTCCTGGCTCAGCTTGACGCAATATTGCATCTGATATACACTGTCTCGCCACTGATTGACTTTCGAGAATTTCTTCGATCTGTTCCCCTGAAGGGAACTTCACTTTGACATGTAATGTTGAAGATGCAGCACCCAAAGCATGCAGCCAAGGCCTTGCCAAGATGGCATTGTATGGGGAATAAACATCAACCATAATAAAATCCACATCCACTGTTTCTGGACCTGATTGCACAGGCAAACAAATTTGTCCTTTTGGTATGACAGCGTTCCCTTCAAAACTTATCAACGGTGAATCATAAGGAGTAAGATCTTCAAGTTTTAGATTAAGTCCCTTAAACAGGTCAGGGTACATAATATTTGCACCACTACCCTAATCAACTATCACTTTCTTCACATCATAACCCCTTATCCTTAGTGTAACCACCAGGGCATCGTCATGCGGTTGAATCGTCCCAACCTTATTTTCATCCGAAAAGCCCAAAATAGGTGGAGTAATCCCTTTAATCCTCTTCGGCCTCGAGCCAGACTCTTCCGCAAGGACACGTGACACAGACATTACCCTAGTAAGACATGAGCCAGTCCTTCCAAGAGCAGCAAAGATGACATTAATTGTTCCCAAGGGGGGGCACGGATGAGTTGTTCCTTTGGTTGTTGGATCCCGCCTGGTTTCCTTGCCCATTGGGATGGTAAAAATGTTGTTTCAACTTTCCTTCACTAGCCAACTGCTCCAAATGGTTCCACAGTGTCTGGCAGTTCTCGATGGTATGACCTATGTCCTGATGATACTGACACAAGAGATTCTGATTCCTCTTTGTAGGATCTCCAGCCATCCTAGGGGGCCATTTGAAGTATGGTTCCTTCCAAATCTTCTCTAGCAAATGATGTACCAGTTCTCGGAATACGTTGTTGACTGCCTGAGGGATGGCTGAACCAGATTGTCCAATGAAATCTCTCCTCGACCTGTTATTATTGTACTTATCCAACCTGAAATCCCTCCTCTCTTGAAAGATAACCTTCGCCTTCCCCTTACCTTGTTGTTGATCCTCCTCAACCCATTTGTATTCGTCAATACGATCCATGAGCCGACGTACGCTCCACACAGATTTTTTGGTTAGAGATTTCCTTAAGTCATGATCAGTTGGAAGGCCCACCTTGAAAGTGTTGATCGCCACCTTATCAAAGTCACCATCGATTTCATTAAACATCTCCCAATATCTGTCAGAGTACGTTTTCAAGGTCTCTCTCTCCCTCATGGCCATGGACAACAACGAGTCCAAAGGCCGAGAAACTCTGCTACAGGTAATGAAACGAGAACAAAATGCCTTAGTGAGCTCCATGAAAGAATCAATAGAACCCGCCTTTAAGCCATTATACCATCTCGTGGCAACAAGTCCCAAGCTAGAGGGGAAAGCTTTGCACATTAGGGTTTCATTCTTAGAATGGACCGCCATCCTCTGATTGAAATGGCTCACATGCTCCACTGGGTCTGTTCTGCCATTATAGATGGTAAAAGTAGGCTGGGTGAACCGTCGTGGAAGTTTTCCCTTTTTGATCCTTCATGTGAAGGGTGACTTGGAGATTTGGTGCAACGCCCTGCTTATAGCGTCGTTTCCCAAGCCCCTAGAGGAAAACTTCTTGTCCCTCCGATCATGAAGGTTGTCTTTCTCATATGAGAAGGTTTCGCTGGGAGGAGTTTTGGACCTTGGCCTGTAACTACTGCCTCGTGAGCCCTCAGAGGAAGAATCAAAAAGAGAGGGTGTCCTCCTCCACCTCATGCAACGCAGCTTCTTCCTAAGGTGATCAATCTCATTCTACATGGCCTTAGCATCATCCTCATGGGGGACTCTGCTTCCACCACGCGAACAACTCCCACCAGTGCGCACCGTATGTACACTACCTTCTCGATCCCTCTTACGTTCGAGATGCTGGAAATGATCCTCGTGCTGGGACCAGAGAGACTTTGCATGATGTGGACCTGAGCCTGCCATAATGTTCCAACTCCTTATGCAAGATTTCCCATAAACGATGCCAATTGTAAGCACACAATTTGTACCCAGACCCAAACGCGTGACGGGTTTAGGCTCAAATGGCCTTATACAATCAAATTTGTAGAGTGTGGGCTTGAAACCTTGGTCTTGTGGATATTGGACTACAGATGGAGGGTTAGGTTGCCAATTCACACACAATCAAAGGATGAAAACAATGAGAAATCCTCCTCGGACGTAAGCCGAGGAAGTCTTGTATTGTTATTCTTTCTTTGAGTAATAGTCTAAAATTGAAGGTGAAGTCTACAGTAATTTTTTTCTCTGTCTTTCTTTTCTTGTTCTTCTGCAATCCCCCCTTACCATGCCCTTTCCTTTTCTTTTATATCATTCTTCTTCTTCCCTTCATCCTCCACGTGTAGCACAAATTACCCTATTAGATACTTGTCTCATCCACCACCCTCTGAAAGTCTTCAAACAATTCCTGGAAGGCTGATCACCATTGTTCAGAGGTTATTTTCCCATTAATGCAGCTAGAGAGGTAGGTGCAAGGTCTTTAATGTAGTGGTAGCAACCTTTTCCTTTGATATTTTTCATATGTTCTTCCTTCCTATAACTGTGAGGAACACGCTCTTACCCCCACAGACTTTCCAGAACTCTCCTTCTAATCACAATGACATGCTCTGTAATCCTTACTGGGTTCTGCCGAAGAGATTCCCCTCCTCGGACAACACCGCCATCCTTTCTAGCAAGAGCCAGCTCATGGGCCTCTAAGGATATTCTCGGACAGGCTTATACCATCAATATCAGGCCCAAGACCCAAATACATGTTTTAATCATTCTACCCCCACAGTATTTTTAAAATATATATATTATATATGTTGGATTGGGTCATCTCATATTTATCAAACTCAACCCAACCTAAGATGATTTGTTTTTAAAATAAAATAAAATCCCACTCAATCCCATTAATCCAACTCAGTTATTTATTTATTGGGTTAAATCCGTTTTGGTAAATGGATGAGTTGGTTAGGGACTTGGATGAGCTATTGCTCCATGCAATTATCACAATTCAATTGTGAGATATAATATTTAAAATGGTAAAAAAAAAAAAATAATAATAATAATAATAATAATAATAATAATAAAACATTAAAAAGGTATATAAAAAAGATTAATTTTTTAAAAAAAATTACCATTTTAATCTTTACATCAACAAGTATTAACTGCATGATACACTAAATCTAAACATGTTGGGTAGAACCCCTAAAAAGATTTTTTTTTTTAAATTTAAAATTGACATTTCATCAATTATTTGAACACCATTTTCAATAAATTATTACAATTCATATAATATGCTTAAATTATATTCCATAGTTTCAAATTCGTTAAAACTAATTTTCAAAATACCAAAATCAATCAAACTAAAAAATTAGAATAAGGATAATAAAAATAAAGTTATCTACATGGTGGGTTGAATTGAGTCAAATAGGTTGAAAATACTATCAACCTGATCTCAACCTTGCCTAAAACTAAAAATAAAATTTCAACTCAACCCAATCCAACCCACTAACAAACGAAACCAAATCAAGGGTCAGATAGGGTTGGATAATGTCTGTTTGTCCACTTTGTGAGATTAACACACACCCCTACCCAAACATAGTACTTGCCAAAATATAATATCACCCTTCCATTAAATATTACATTTAAATATACCGGGACCTTCCAACACAGAAACAAGAAAAGCAAGTATTAAGTTCCTATCATAAAAGAGAAAGTGTAATTTTTTAATACAAGATCAATTCTATTTTAACAAAATCTAAGTATATATATGTGTGAAACACTCTCCTAGAGATTTGAATTCCAACTTTTATCCCTCACACCTTATAATCACTTGTAAAAATATTGACTATCGCATCAAAAGTAAGCGATGGTAAAAAAAAAAAAATACTATATTAAGTACGTATAGTTTGATTCTCAAAATACGTGCAATGAGGACTTAAAGTATATATTCAACTTCTATCTTTAACCTAGAAATAAATTAAAAAAAGGTCCGTACTCCGATTCAAAGTTTCAAACCAGTGATAGTATATAATGTTGTCACGGGATGATAATTTTGCCCCATCTTGCTTAACTCATCCTTTTTTGTTTTGTTTTATGCAGGTTTTCCCCAACTTGCAAAGGAGGTGAAGCGAGATTTTAGCCCCGTATTACAGGGTGAGACAGAGATGAGTTTAGACATTTTAGACCCAACCGCCCCGCCCCGCCCTGCATTGATAAGGGTTAAATTGAAAATTTTTCATACCCTAAAACCCTACTACTTAAACAAACATATCATTAGCTTATTTTATTCTATCCAACAAGGCTTTCTGTCTCTTTTTTTTCGCTGGCAAGATTGGAAATAAGGTACCTATTTTAACATTTTTTTTGTCTTTATTATAAACAAATTTATATACTATTAAATCATTAATTTTTTGTTATGAGATTTTTTTGTGATATTGTCTTTTTAAACACTTTAATAATATTATTCAAGTTTTGTTAAAAATTAGTTTGCTTTAATGGGATAAATTTCTTTGTAATTTCAATTATATTTTTATTAACGAAACAGATTTTATTAAAAATAATTAAAATAATTGTAAATAAATTAATAAGAAGTAGAATTTTAAAATGTGAGACGGAACTTGATAGGGCTCCAGGAGTAGAGATGGAGTAAAAAAGAATTTATCACCAGTCAGAAATAAAGTAAGATATAACTATGCGAGACAAAAATGAAAACCCCATCTTTCAAACATGCTCCTGTTACCTTCCCTATTGCCACGCACATGCAATAGTCGGCAATACAACCCATCAAAATGAGGAGCACGAAAGTCTGATCAAATATTAAAAGTAATTGTGATAAATATCTGCATCACCGACGGGTGTTACGTACTATTTCCGTGTTCTCTGCCTCAATGTGATAGATAGATATTTGTATTAGTACATTCATAAAAATAAATAAATAAATAAAAGATATCTGTATTATTACCATTACTGACGTGCCCAAAATAAATGGGTTATATATCTATTTTTTTATAATAATAAATGGGTTATATATCAGTACAAGTAGTCCTTGCCTTCTTAATTCAAAAAAAAACAAAACAAAACAAAACTAGCCCGTCTTTTCTCTATTAAAAACAAAATGACTGGTCCTTGTCTTATTAATTGGGTAGAATTATGCAACTGCTTGCTTAATTGGGTAGAATTATGCAACTGCTTGCTTAATTTGGTTTGTGTGACCAATATGTTTGGTATATCAATATCACGCATGTCCAATATGTTTGGGATATCAATATCATGCATGTCTTGTAATTTATTTCATTATTCTATTACTTTGATCTCTGCCTTCCTTGTTAGTACGTCTACTAGCCTTTCAAAATGAACTTGATGAACAAAAAATGGAAAAAATAAATAAATAAAACATTAAAAAGGTAATAAAAGATAAAATATTAATAAATAAAAATTTCCTGTTAATTTTTACATCAACAAGTAGCTGTATGATACATCGGATCTAAATATGTTGCATAGAGCCTTTAGATTTAGAGGTGTGCATAGGTTGAGTTGGAAAAATTTTTTAGCCCAACCCAACCCAACCCAACCCAACCCAACCTTTTTAGGTTAAAAAATTCTCAAGCCAGCCCACATGAGGCAATTTGGGTTGGGTTCAATCAATGGGCTATGCATATATGTTTTATGCCTGGCAAAAATTGGAGTTTCATCAATTATTTGAACACCCTTTTTAATAAATTATTACAATTCATATAATATGCTTAAATTATATTCCATAGCTTCAAATTTATTAAACTAATTTTCAAAATACCAAAATCAATCAAACAAAAAAAGTAGAATAAGGATGATAAAAATCAACTTATCTACATGCATGATGAGTCAAGTTGGGCCAAATAGGTTAAAAATGCTCTCAATCTAAACTCGGCCTTACCTAAGACTAAAAATAAAATTATAACTCAACCCAATCCAACATATTATCCTAAAACCAAATCAAGGAGTTAGATGTGTGATAGATAGATATCTGTATTAGTACCATTTCTGACGTACCCAAAATAAATGGCTTTTATACCTTCTTCTTTTTTATAATAATAAATGGGTTATATATCAGTACAACTAGTCTTTGTCTTTTTAATTTAAAAAAAAAAAAACTAGTCCTTGTCTTTTCTCTATTAAAAACAAAATGACTAGTCCTTGTCTTATTAATTGGGTAGAATTATGCAACTGCTTGCTTAATTTGGTTTGTGTGACTGTGTGAGCAATATGTTTGGGATATCAATATCATGCATGTCTTGTAATTTATTTCATTATTCTACTACTTTGATCTCTGCCTTCCTTGTTAGTACGTCTACTGGCCTTTCAAAATGAACTTGATGAACAAAAAATGGAAAAAATAAATAAATAAAACATTAAAAAGGTAATAAAAAGATAAAATGTTAATAAAAAAATTTCCATGTTATTTTTTACATCAATAAGTAGTTGTATGGTACACCAGAGCTAATATGTTACATAGAGCCTTAGAATTAGAAGTATGCATAGGTCGAGTTTGAAAATTTTTTCAACCCAACCCAACCTTGTTAGGTTGAAAAATTCTCAAGCCAACCACTACAAAAAAAGAGTCTACTAGCGAGGATAAAATACCCTCGCAAAAATTCAAATATCGTCGCAAAAGGTTATTAGCGAGGGTATATGGCCCTCGAAGGCCGTCGTATTTGCT
Organism: Castanea sativa; assembly: GCF_040712315.1. Taxonomy (NCBI): domain Eukaryota; kingdom Viridiplantae; phylum Streptophyta; class Magnoliopsida; order Fagales; family Fagaceae; genus Castanea; species Castanea sativa. Next base: position 40,214,773 of record NC_134019.1, on the reverse strand, counting down.
CTTGTTGCTAAAAGAGATTTTGCGACCATACCTTCGCAAATAAATAATTTATGAGGGCAATTCACCGTCGCTACTAAACAAATTTGCCCTCACAAATATATTACCAAACGACGAGAAAAGTCGACGACTTATTTTTAGTGAGGGGAAACAGTCGTCGTTAACAACTATTTGTGAGGACCTTTATACCCTCGCAATTAGTTATTTGCGAATTCCAAATTGACGACATACTTTTTAGTGACAAATAATAACATCGCTAAAATTTATTTGTGAGAGCTTTTAACCCCTCGCAACTTATTTTTAGCGAGAGGAAGCAGTCGTTGTTAACAACTATTTGTGAGGACATTTTTACCCTCGCAATTAGTTATACACAAAATCCTAATTGACGGCATACTTTTTAGCGACAAATAATGGCATCGCTAAAATTTATTTGTGAGGGCTTTTAATCTCTTGTAACTTATTTTTAGCGAGGGGAAGCAGTCGTTATTAATAACTATTTGTGAGGACCTTTATACTCTCGTAATTAGTTATTTACAAATTTCAAATTAACGACAAGACAAATAATAACGTTGCTGAAATTTATTTGCAAAGAATTTTAACCCTCTCGCAATTAGTTAGGAATAATATAATAGTAGTAATATTTTATATAATTTTTGAAATATTTTATTATTTATTTATTTATAATTTATTTTATATCATTTTTGTTTAACTATGATGTTACAATAGTACAATTATTACTAAAAATTGATACATTAGTCCAATAATTACTAAAAATTGATCCACCGAAAGATAAAAATTCATATAAGTTCAAACTTTAAAATATAAAATATACAAAGAAATCCTGAATTTAAACTTTGTTTTAAACTTAAACAACTAGATTTATGACAAGATCTATATTAGTCTTCCTCTGAGTCACCCTCCAAGTTGCTTTCAACCTCTATGTTATTGTTTGAGTTGTCCTCTTCATCTCTCCTAGTACCTTCCTAAAAAAAAATATTAAACATGAGTTAAAATGAAATAATTAAAGTGAATTTGTATTTGTATCAATGCTTCAATAAATAAGTACACATATATCATATCAAATTTAATCATATAATAATATATCATAAACAACAGTAATAACTTTTTTTTTTTTTAAATTTAACAACAATAATAACTTAATTTGATTACTTAAACCACGATCAAAATTAAATATAAATTAAAATAATATAACAATTGCGGATTTATGTGCAACAGCCAACAAGGCCCTCTACACAATCCAAAGCTTGAAGTCAGGAAAAATATACCTTGGCCCTTGAAGTTAACAAAAGTAAAACTTCAAGTCCAAACCTAGCCACTGGTTACAATAGGTTCACCCAATGCAAACCTTGGCCAATACTATTAATTATTGTCAGCAATAATTTTGTCCTAAAACTAAAAGATAGGATAAGCCAAACCATCAAACAAGGATGCTTCTATGATGGTCTTGCAAGAGAACAAAACACCAAGGCATTCATGAACATTAGGGAGAGACCCTTAACAGTGCATGAAGACAAGGGTTCAGAGCTGTGGTTTTACTAGTAGGAACAAAACAAGAAGCAATCAATGTAAACATATACGGTCCAGGCAAAACATGAGCTTCAATGAAACCATACATGGAAGAAATCACAAAGTTTTGTTTGGTTCTTATAAATGTTAACTGTTTTGTACCCAGAAAACAAAACTTTTTTATAGGAAAATTGGTCAAGATTTTTTTTTTTTTGGATAAGTAATAAAAGTTTTATTGAAGATGAAAAATTCTTTATGTTTGCGATGATGAACACAAAGTATCTTAAAAAAATTACAAGAAGGTCATACAAAAGATCTAAAAGCGTTCTGGAACTCAAAAATAGAGGTAAAATGTGTAAAACCCCATGCCCGAGAGCAAACAAACAAGGTACGAATCAATAGGGATTTCATCTGATTGAGAGACCCCCTAACATCCTCGAACATACAACTATTCTGTTACTTCCACACTATCCACATCAAGAATAACGGCACCAGATTCCATACATCCATTGAAGAAATGGTAAACAAATTTGATTTGGCACAATTAATAAACCCACAAAAGCAAAAGTTGATGGCAAGCCAATACGGGTTTCTTTATTCATTTTTATAGGTAAGTAAAGCCTTACAGAAATTCAAACAGGAAACTTAAGCAGAATCTTAAATTGTTTATTTTGGTGAGAAAGTTAGAGCAATGAGTCTCAAGAATTCTATTCTTGAAGTAAAGATTTAGTCCTCAAATCTTAGCCTCTCCTAGCTTGGACATGATGATTCATTTTAGTTCTTAATAATTTTAAGTTTGTGCAAAAAAGGTCGTACAGTTAACTCTAACATAAAATTTTTCTTTTTATCTCCAAATAATTGTGAAACATAGACTAAATGTGTAATGTCTCAAATAATTCTGAAAAACTTTGAGCAACCAAACACTAATAGATGTCAGAAAGAAAGAGAGAAAGAAGTACCTCGGGGCTAGACTGGGATTGCTTATGGGACATATCGAGCTTGCCTTTCTCCAAGGTAACCGCACCAAACGCACCGTACTGCCCTTTCATAACCGGACTCAGCATAGAAGAAGAAGAAACAGCCGGTGGCGCTACCAAGCAACGCTCCAATAAACTCACGGAGGAGGAGGAGTCTCCTTCCACCACTGTCGACAACGAATAAGAAGAAGAAGAATAAATGTTAATCTTCAAGAGGCAGCAGTAATCGAGCGGCGGTGAAGAGGCGGTAGTGATCGAGCGGCAGTGAAGAGGCGGCAGTGGACAGACTATTTCTCCTCTCTTCTCCGTGTCTGACTATAATGAAACCAAAAAGGAATGGATTAGAGGAAAAACCTAAGGAAGACGTGTGGTGTGGTGTGTGCCTGTGTGGATTTTTTTTTTAAAAAAATTTTATGATAATAAAAGTATGTTTTCACCGTTATGCTAAGGATCTTTATTTATTATTATATTTTTAACTTATAGATATGCCCAGTTTTGGGAATATATATATATATATATATATATATATATATCTATATTTATATTATATTAAGTTAGTAAAGATATCATTTGCCTTTCTCAAAAAAAAATAATAATAATAAGATATCATTTGCCTAATGATATATACATAGGCAATTGTAGATGTACACAAGTTAAATTCTGCCAAAGAAATAGATATACAACATGTTTATTTAGAAGGGACTATCTTTCAAAATAATTTATGGTTTGAAGTATTTAAGTCGATCTTATTTATATATATATTTTTAGAAGAAATATTATTTATACTTTTTTCTATGAGAGAGTTTCAATTTTATTCATACTTGACTTAAATAAAAAGATATAAATACTTAGCAAACTCATTAATCCAAGATTTTAATCACAAAAGGCCGTAAAGTCCAAAATATATTGATAACATTATTAGTAGTTGCACACACTATGTAACAAGTTTTGGACTTCCAATATAAGTCCTTTTACTACTATTTTTTATGTTCCTATAATCAAAACTTGCTATATATTTATTTAACTTTCTTTATAAAATAACTAAAGTTTTTAATTAAAAAAAAAATCAAATATATGGCATATCATGATTGGTGAAATTAACTTTAGTTTGTTTATTTTTCTGAAAAAATTATTAAAAAAAAATGAACTTTAATTAACATGTCATGTTTTACTATTTCCTCTAATGTTATTTTCGGTCTTCTTCAACCCTTTTTTGATTCCTTAACTTGAATCAACTCGCTCTTTTTTACTAATGCATAAGCTACCCACATATAAACATGATCAAAGCATCTCAATTCACTCTCCCTCATTCTTTTCATCACTAGGGGCCTGACCATATTCAAGACCTAATTTTGATTGTCCCTTAAAAATGTGTGCAACATAGATTAAACAAGACACTTACCCAATCTTGAGGACTATGTCCCATGATCTCATACATGCTATGAACACTAGATCTTGCTTAAACGATGGTATTTGAGCCCCCACTTAATTTGTATGTAGGCATTGTCACAATCCTACCAATTAGGCTTTGAGCTTCACCTAGTTTGCCTTCTCCTAGCCTTAATGCACCTCCCTCATCGTGTTTTTCCTTCGTTCCCCTGTGTTTCCTAGAATACTCCCTCTATATCGCTTTTCTCATAATGTTTTCCCAACCCTAATCCTGTACCCACTTCTTCCTCTTATTATCTCTTGTTAGTGGGGTAATCATCATTATTTTCCCCACTTCACACATATTCCCACGTTCATCAAAATCCTAGGGGATCCTCACATCTTTAGAGGATTCCTTTGGTACTTGTTCTAGACATCAATGAGTGTTCAGCGGTGAACTTCCCCAATGATACTGCCAGCCCGCGGTCACCGACCTCGCCATGTTCATGCCCTATGTTCACATCCCTCATTGCTCGTCAATATTTAGGCCGACCACCTAAAACTCCCTCGAGGTGGTGTCCCTTTGCCTCACCCTGACCTTAGGGTTGGGCTTACTATGATAAGGTTCAAGGTCAACTCCCCCTATGCGTGCCATAACGAAGTGTTCCAATGGGCCTTAGGGCTTATTTTGGGTTATGACTAAGTGGGCCTACGTGGGCCTTCCAAGCCCAAACCCCCTACACATGCATTTAGAATAATACATGTGCTTAGATATAAATGGTTTTGATTTTAAAGGGGGGACATGTCCTTACTTTAAATTCTTTTTAAAAAACCCATGACTAGCAAGAGTTAATGTTGAGATAAAATAAAAATCTCAATGTGTGAGGGCTACCTCGGTCACTCTTATGTGTGATCTATGGCATGCCTGCTAGTATCTTGTTGTTAAAAGAGATTTTTCAAAAATCAAGGTGAAAAAAATGGATTTTAAACAAAATTTTAAAGGGTGTATATTGGAACCTTCCCATCTATTCTAATCGGGTTGGTGGCTTTTCGCGTTCAGCAGCTGGTTTGGAACTTCTCCGCTTGTTCTGATTGAGTCCGTCACGGGTTAGGCACACACCCGACCCGGACCGACCCGTGGACAGCCTTATCTGTCAATTTGTAATCTTATAGTAAATTTGTGTTATCCTTAGTATCACTAATAATAATAAAAGAAGGTAAACAACCATTATATATACACACACACACACATATAATTTTATAAAATTTTGAACCTTTTGTAATAGGGGACAATGGTTTTTTTCTTAGGAGTAGAATTTTGAGCCTTTTGTGGAGTGGGCCTTAGGCCATCCCTACAGGGGCATAGGTCTAGAATTTGACGGTTTTGAAAATGACATCAAATTCAAAGTCCAACCATTGGATGGGAAGAGCACGGTAAAATCTGGGTATTGGTGAAATTAAGGTGTGATTGGATGGTTTGATTGTGAGAGCAGGCCGATCAAAGTACGGGTACATGACATGTAACCTTCACGTGCCAATTTAGATTCCAATTCTAACCGCTAGATTTACATAGCAAGGTAAAGTATTGGTGTTGATGAAATTTAAGCTCAATTGAACAACCAGATCGAGCTCAAATTAAACCATTTTTACATATAAGCAAACCCATCATTTGTTTTAATATTTAATAGCTGAACTATATTGTTATTTTATAGTATTTGATATAGCTCACTCTAGAGATTTCATATTGTTCTTTTAACATATGACATATAATCTTTTTTATTATCTAATTTTGGGGAGCTATTCAATTTATGAATTATATCTAATTTATTTCATTAATTAACCTATGTATTTCATATACATACTCCTATTTATCCTTGTTTATTATAAAAAATTATACTAATTGTTTAAACTTTAAACCTTATGAACTTCAAACCACATGCCGCTACATATATTCTAAAATTTAAATTAAAAAAAATTCTTATAATAAACAATTTCTTATAAAACCTTTTTTTTTTTGAAAAGATTTCTTATAAAACTTTAAACCTTAGCCCCACATGTCCATCAATTCCCCTTTCCCTCAAATTTTTTTTCACTTTTCCCTCTAACACTCCCTACTCCCAACTCCCTCGGAACACAATTCCCCTTTCCCGCTAAATTTTTTCACTTTTCCCTCTAACACTCCCAACTCACCGTCACTCACACTCTCTCTGCCTTTCCTCAGTCCTCACCGTCACTCTCTCTCTCTCTCTCTCTCTCTCTCAGAGCTCTCCAGTCTCCGCCTCTCCTCATCGTCACTCTCTCTCAGCGAATCAATCGGCTTTCAAAGATTTACACATGCATACACACATTTATTGGTTTTGGCATCGATTTTGCGCTTGATTCTCGTTCCTCATTCTCTGCGAATCAACTGGGTCTTTCTACCACTCTCTTTCCTCAGGTAAATGACTCATTCTTTTCCCTCTTTTGCTAGTTTGGTTTCAAAAGAAAATTATTTTTTGTGGGTTTCTGGGTGTGACGTTTTGGGAGGATTCTGATGATAATTAGCTTTTGTTTCCTTTTCTAGATTGAATTTGTGAACTGGTGAGTTTTTTGTTCTTTGCTTGTTGTTTACTTGTGTTGTCTTATTGAATTTATCATCTGGGTGTGTGTTAGATTTTGATTTTAGAGTTTGAATTCAGTTGGGTATGTGTCGAATTTGGTTTTTGATTGAATTTTATCAACTGAGTATGTGTTAGAGTTGGTTTTTGATTGCATTAAGGTGTTTGATTCTATATGGGGATATGTCTATTTATAGAGAGGAGTGAATCTGTCTAAGTTTTTTCACAAACGAAGCATGTAAGACTTGGTAATTCTTCAAGCATTCTCAATTTCTTGTTTGATGGTTGAACCTTTCTTTAAACACTAAGTCTGTACTCTGCACATATTTGAAAAGCAGTCAAATTAGACTACTTTAATGCTATTGTGCAATTTTCGTGTTGCTTTTGATAAAAGAAAAAAAATTAACCTTACGTTCATAGTATATTTAACAATGAAATGATTGAAGGACCCATGTATATATCTTGACTCTGTGAGCTCCTTTGGTATCAGACGTAATGAAAAGATTGCATGCTATGTCACTGTTAGGGGTGAGAAGGCAATGCAGCTTTTGGAGAGCTGTTTGAAGCTGAAGGAATATGAGATGCTGCGAAGGAACTTTTGTGATACTGGACTTGGGGGAAAAAACCTAAAAACATTTTCTTATTTTTTTGTTTTTTTGGTAACTTTCTTGTTAAAAAATAGATGTTCATTAGAAAAGTAGTGATTCCTTGTATTGTTTTTTGATGCATCATTGTGCTCCAGTTTTAAATTTTATTTTCATTTGTTGGTCATCTTATGAGTCTCTAGCCCAACCTGAGATGCATGTTTACTGTTTTAAAATAGCTATTGGGTGTTCCAGAACCACCAAGGTGAATAATGCCAGGTGAAATTAAACAAGATGAGTCTTTTTCACCAACTGGCCACTGTAACTGTTTCAATTTGTGATTTTTAAGTTGTAGGGTGTTGAGGTTCATAAAAGAACAGAGATTTTTTTTTTTTTTTTTTTGAGAATTATAAAAACAAGGAAGGGCAGCAAAGATCGCAGGGCAAGGATAGTGAATGGCTTATTGCATTGTTTCTCTGTATAGTATATGACAAACCAACTTAATTTTCAACACTGTTGGGCTAATGTAATCAGCTTGGGATGGGATGATCAAATAACTAATAATTTTTATGTAGGTGTTATGAATTGGTTATTGGGTAACTAACCAATAAAAATCTAATCTGTTTTCAAGAAAGCTTATCCCAAACTCATAATGTTTCCTATGCATGTATGTTTGGTATCACTATAATGTATTGTCTTTCACTCCCATTATCATTTCCTTGTTTAATTGACCCACTTTAATCATTGTGTATAAAACTGGTAGGTCATTTTGAGTTACTTTCAATGTTGTGAATAGTGCTTCTTGTCCCAAATCTAAATGAATGAGTATTTTGTGTTTTGGCTTTTAATGCAACTAGATGGCATTTTCATAACCCCATCTCTAGTTATGTACCCTGAAGACCATGAAACATGGAATGTACAATTGTTTTGATCAATTGATGGAGGAGCCGCCTTTGGCTTCCCCAATGCTCCTGAGGATGCAGCCAGGGCCGGTCTTCACACTTGGAAGGATAATGTAGTTGACAGAAGCATTCAGGATGCTTATATCAATGCCATTAGATGAGAAAAGAATTTCATATATATTGAAAGTATGTGCCCTTTAGATGTTTAGTGAATTGGGTTTGTTTGAGCTTGTGTTGTTGAAGTTTTTGTTATGTTTTGCACACTTAGATATTGTAAATGAGTAACGCGGTCATGGCCTTTGTAGTAAAGTGGTAACTTTTTATTTTATGAATTCGTAAAGTGGTACTTATTTTCCTTAAAAAATGTTTAAACAGTGGAAAGTGAGAGCCTTTTGGGATGAAAGATTGCTACTCTGTAAAAAGAGATCGCTAACCTGTCGAAACTGTGTATTCTTCTATGTATGTTTTATCAAGTAATAGGGATTGAAACAATTCCAAGAGAGATTCATATTTAAAAATTGCATAAATGATTATTCATTGAGCTAGCTACATAATTAAATTCTGCAGCTTGGAAGGCCTTTCACCAAAAACAATATCAAATAGTGGAGAACTTCATCAAATGCCTGGTCTGCATGATTATGGACTTCCAGCTGTAACAAGAGATTCTATTCAATGCCTTCCAGAAGATAACAGCACGAACAAAGTTGGAGTGTCGTTTGAGACTCCTTGTGGGCATCTTTTGGTAATTGGCCCATATCGCTTCTCGTATGCTTAAAAAATCTAATTGATAATATTTTAGTGATTAACTTGAAAATATTTCTAAATAAAATTGTTTGCTCTCAGATCAAACCTGTAGAATACATAGAATTGATTTCTTCCATGAGGCCAAATATATGGGTCACTTTAGCTGATGAAGTGCCTACATGGGTATCTGACAAGAGAAACAGGACATCAGTGGATCGAACTATGAGATGGCTTGATGACTGCATTGCATTAAGTCCAGTAAGAACTATACATGTTTTCCCCCCATATTTGGACATTATAAATTACTGTATTAAGATGTTTCTGAGTTATCAATTGCTAGTCAATATTCATTGTTTGAGATTTCAAATGAAATTTGATTAACCAATATTATAGCAATTTTAAAATCTTTAGTTGTTATGCTGTGTGGGAATCTCCCTCCTAATGAGTGTTGCACACATTCATGGACATGAAACCCACTTTCCCTTCCCATTTGGATATTTAACTTCATTTATTATGATTAAATGTGAATCAATGTGAGATCGAGAGAAGGTTTTCCCAAATTCCTAGCTGCTTGCTCTCCCACCTTGTGGTTTTCATTCAATTTTTTTCGTAGAATCATGTAAATTGTGAGCTGACTGCTGAGTATTGACATGTTTTAGATCAATTTGATAGATCCCTTGTTGTATAGATTGGTCACTAATGGGCTTGTTTTAACCCATATTTGTAGGCAGGTGGAGCTGTATTTGGAGCCATTGTTAAAAAATAGATGTTCATTAGAAAAGTAGTGATTCCTTGTAAAACTAATGTTCATTAAAAAATAGATGTTGAATTGGGTTTCTTTTGGAAGCTCTTTCTGCTGGAATTCACATGGCCTTAAATTTGAGGAGGTCGGTGCTGTAAATCTTATTCCAAAAGAACTGTCACTGAAGATTGTTAGTAAGATTGAGGCAGGAGAAAGATTTACAGTCTATGTTGTCATTCCACTGTGGCCAGAGGGTATCCCAGAAAGTGCATCTGTGCAAGCAATATTGAATTGGGAAAATAGGACAATGGAGATGATGTACAAAGATATAGTGCAGGCCCTCCAAACTAAGGGGAAAGAGGCAAACCCAAAGGACTATTTGACATTCTTTTGCCTTGGAAATTGAGAAATGAGGAAAAGTGGAGAATATGAACCTTCAGAGAAGCCCGAACAAGACACAGATTATAGTAGAGCTCAGGAAGCCAGGCGGTTCATGATCTATGTTCATGCTAAGATGATGATAGGTAAATTGGTTCATCAAATTTTTATGATGTTGTGTTGTGAGCAAGAAAAGAAGTTTAGGAATTTTGGAATTGGATGGTCTTATAATAGTTTTATATTTATTGGCCAATTGGCATTATGTACATGAGGTTTGGATTTTGTTCCTATTAAATTATTGGAGATCTATTCATAAAGAAATTGTTGAGGTATTTTGGATTTATTTGTTTTAATTTTTGAGGATAAATTTTAGTTGCTAAGAAGGCCTTGCACATTTGTACGGTGCTTACTTCATAAGTGTGCAGTGGTTGTCACGTGCTTATCTTATAGTTGGGTTCGGGGCGTGACAAATACACTATCATTGGATCTGCCAACATCAATCAGAGGTCAATGGATGGTGCCTGGGATACAGAGATTGCCATGGGAGCCTATCAACCATTCCACCTATCCACTAGGTAGCCAGTTAGGGGACAAATCCACGGCTTTCGAATGGCATTGTGGTACGAGCACTTAGGCATTCTAGATAACTCCTTTCTCCATCCAGAAAGTGTGGAATGTGTCCAAAGAGTGAACCAAATTGCTAGAAAGTATTGAGACCTCTATTCTAGTGAGACACTGGACCATGACTTGCCAGGCCATTTGCTCAGTTATCCCATTCATATCACTGAAAAAGGAGTGGTCAAAGAGCTACCTGGGATAGAATTCTTCCCAGACACAGGCTAAAGTTCTTGGATCCAAGTCTGAATTACTGCCTCCAATTCTCACCACTTAATTGCCTTGCATTAATTTTAAAACTGAGCTTTTTTTTTTGTTCATCTTATTTCCCAGTACTATGAATGATTGGCAATCACTGATTGCTATGTGTTGTGGATATGTAAATAACATTTTTACTATAGTCTAGTTCATGCAACTTTCCAAAGAAGTGATCATGTAGTTCTTGTAGTGGTTAATTACGCAGATAGAAAATGATGGATAAATTAGAATTATGAAGTTCAAAGTCAAGCTGAGTCCAAAAGTTTCAAAGAATTAGAGCAAACCAACTATAAGTTGTGGCCTAATTGAAAACCAGAGATGAAAAACAAGATATTATGAATTTTAATAAGCATAATTTTGAATACAAATTTCCTATCACTTTATAATTCACCAATCATTATATTCTTTGAATTTTAAAATAACTTTTATCTCCAAAGAAAATTATTATTTTAATTATTATTTGTGAAGGTCAATCGTGGTCCTCGCAAATAAGTTAGTATTAGTGAGGCTATGTTTTTAACTCACACAAAAAATAAATTTTTGTAAGGGATTTTTATTGTCCCTCGGAAATAATTTGGTGGGAACATTTCCCTCCAAATTTTTTGACATTTTAATGATTATTTGTGAAGGTCGATCTTGGCCCTCGCAAATAGTTTAGTATTAGTAACGGCATTTTTTAACCGTCACAAATAATACACTTTTTGCGAGAGATTTTTAATTGTCCCTCGCAAATAATATGGAGGGAAAATTTCCCTCCAAAATATTAGCATTTGTGACGGCTATAACACATAATTGCGACAGTTTTTTTTGTTGGTCACAAATATTTCACATTTTACCAAGTATTTGTGAGGGTTTTATTTTGCCATCATAAATAATATTTTTTGAGAGGGCTTTTTGGGTCCGTCAAAAATTCTTGGTCGCTAATAGACATTTTTTTTGTAGTGAACCTACATGAGGAGAATAGGTTGGGTTCGGGTTAGTGGGCTATGCATAATGTTTTATACCTTGCAAAAATTGGAGTTTCATCAATTATTTGAACACCCTTTTCAATAAATTGTTACAATTCATATAATATGCTTAAATTATATTCAATAGTTTCAAATTTATTAAACTAATTTTCAAAATACCAAAATCAATCAAACAAAAAAATTAGAATAAGGATAATAAAAATAAACTTATCCACATGTATGGTGGGTCAAGTTGGGCCAAATGGGTTAAAAATGCTATCCACCTAAACTCGGCCTTACCTGAGGCTAAAAATAAAATTTCAACTCAACCCAATCCAACCCATTATCCTAAAACAAATCAAGGAGTTAGATAAGACCACGTGCAAGTTTCAAATCCACGAACTCCTTCTCTCTTAGATTTGCAGCATACAAGAACCCACGCTTGTGAGTTTGAGATCTCTCTCAAAAATTTCAGATCATAGGTTGTTGATCTATGTAGCAACTAGATTCCACTAGCATTTGATTTTAGATCTTGTTTTGGTAAACGCTTGTAGAGTTGGAAGGTATAGAACCTCTCAGATCTCATAGGAGTAACTCACAAGCCTTCCAAGAGTCTTTAAAACGTGGCTAGAGTTTTTTTTTTTATATGTAAGTGTTGGACTGAAACCCTAAGCGTTTTCACGAGCTTGGGCCTATTTAAAAATTCTGCAGAAATTATTTTTTTGTGATTCTTGATCGATCAAGCCTCATCCTTCGATCGGTTGAGCTTCACAAAAAATTAATTCTTTTTGTTGCAGCTTAAAATTTTTGAGTTTTGACCTGTACAACTTTGAGCAATGTCTAACACCTATCTTAAACATGTTTTTGTTCTCACATTGCCAACACTTACAAGTTGAAATTCTAAACATTTAATCATAAATCTTTAGAACTTAACAATATTAAATAAATTTTTTATAATATGAAATTCTAACTAAATATTATTTAAGTGATATCAAATATAAACATTGCAATTTGAAAATGTTAACGTTGCCTTAGGTCTCAATCTGTTAAAACAAATATAAGCATTAAGGCATTTGAAAATGTTAACATTGCCTTAAGTCGCAATCTATTAAGATTGTACAAATAAAAACATTAAAATTGTATAAATTATTCAAACTATATTTAAAATTTAAATTTATGTTGGATAAAATCTAATTTATTTATATGAGTTACACGACTTTGTGTTATCTTAACACAAATAATGAACCAAATAACAAGTTGATTGTAAATTAAACATGTTAACACAAAACTGACATTTCTTGGATGAAAAAATGGACTCAATTATCATGACAATATAGATCGACTTATTTTGGTATGAAATCCAAAAAAATGCAGTGAGATTCATAAATAGTGTTAAAAATGGACTCAATTATTGTTAAAAGTACTGTAAACAAGGTAAAAGTTAGTTGAAATAGTATAACGAGACTCATGAATAATTCTAAAAAAATACAGTGAAACTCATAAATAATAGTAAAAATAAACTGAATAGTAATTTTTTTTTTTTTTTTCATCCTAACCCAAACGAACCCAAAGCACGCTATTTCTTAACTTGCAAAAAATTGTATCATATCCCAACTAGTTTTAAATATCTTCAACTGCCCTTTTTTTTTTTTTTAAATCAGTCAGCCTACATATCATAACTTTTTTTAATTATATATATCGGCTTGTCTTCTCCAAACACACATTTTATGTTTTATATAGAAAAATATAATAAAAAAGTAGTTGCAATGGGCCCCGCATTAACGAAGAAGGTTAATAGCATATATATATGAGCTTCGATGGGTTGCATGCTGAGCAAGTGAAGTAGTAAAGAAAGAATGGCTTCTAATCCAGGAATTCTCTCCGATTGGCCATGGAAGCATCTTGGAAGCTTTAAGGTGGTTTCTTTGTCTAATCCTTCCAAGTTACATCTCTGTCTTTGTACACACAGTCAGTCTCACACACACCCCACAAAATCTTTGCTTTAAGGTTAGGGTTCTTGCCTTCTTGGTAGTCTGTGAAGCTTTCCTTTTGTTAGGTGTTATGACAATATTATATTTGGAGTCCTTTGTTTCTTGGATTCTTTTCTATGTATGTTGTTGTATTCTTTTTTCTCTGCCTCCTTGTAGTTGTTGGCTGTATTATGGAGTTTGGCCCATGGCTGCTACAACGTTCTTTTTGTTTCAACATAAATCCTTTATTTAGGATGGAAAAAAAAATATTGCGTTTTGGTTGTTATTTTGTTTGTGAAATGTGGCCTACTAGGGCTTATTACTCGATATTTTGGTTCGGATTTGGACCACTTTTTTATAAGAAAGGAAAAATGTATATACTTGGCTCCCTTTAACCTCAAAAGATATACATGCATATATATATATATATATATATATATATATATATATATATATATATTATATATATATATACACTCGAGTTTTGGGAGTATATATACATGTATATATAGACTCGACCATTAAAAAAAGCTTAATTATGTCTTCTTCTTCTTTTTCATTTTTTGGAAAGAAACAAGTATATATGATTAAATGGTTTGCATTTCGTATACTAATTAATTAACTTCTCATTGTTTCATTCAATCGAAGTATTTGATCTTGGCTCCAGGGGCGGTACACAGCATATACTCATTCCTATTCAAGGAAGAGAGTAAAAGGGACCTTACCAACTTTTCCATACTCCCACTTCTGTTATGGAGGATGCTTCACAATCAAATATGGATTAGTATTTCTCGTTACCAAAATGCAAAAGGCAACAACCTACTTGTTGACAAGAGTCTTCAATTTGAACAAGTCGACAGAGAGCAAAGTTGGTTAGTATCAATTTTATTTTTATACACAAATTTTCTTTTTCTTTTTTTTTTGCTTAAAACAAAAGGGCAAGAGACGACATGAATTGTCGTCTTGGCTATAGTGATATCCTACCTACTAGACTGGGCCTGTGGGAGTAGAAAATCTGAATTAGTCATAACTGTCCATCCGAGCCCATAAAAAACATGCACAAATTATTTCTACATGCATTTAATTTCATCAATTTATTCACGGTCCACCCAGCCTCATGGAAGACACACAAACTATATTTACTTGCATTTGATTTTATCAATTTATTCACATATGTTGCACCTTACAAACTATTAATATGCAAGTTGCAACATATGTGAACAAATTGACAAAATCTAATGCACATAAAAATTAAGTAGCAGTAATCTTACGTCTTTTTTGGTTGATATTTAGGGATGACCAAATAATTCTGAGTGGAATCATATCCTACCTAGTCAACACTACGGTGCCGGGGAGTTCCCACTTATCCATTTGGAGAACAGATGGAGTAATTCTAGCAATTCTACTTCATGTGGGTCCAGTGGAATTCCTCTACTATTGGCTTCATAGAGCATTGCACCACCATTACCTTTACTCTCGCTATCATTCTCACCATCATTCCTCAATTATCACAGAGCCTATCACTTGTAAAACCTATTACTATATGTCTTTATTTCATTTTCCTTTTCATATATTATCATTAGTCACAGATTGATGAATATTTTTATCCATTAATACTTTACATCACATTCATGCAAGTAGATGGGGCCAGGGAGGCTTTCAGAATATAAAAAAAAATACATTATTATTTTTTAAAATATTATTATTATATAAAATTATGTTTTTACGCACATTCACCGTTCATGTAAATTTTACTTTGTAGACTAAATAAATGTATACAATAATAATAATAATAATAATAATAATAATAATAATAATAATATTATTATTATTATTATTATTATTATGTTCGAAAATCTTAGGGACTAATGTATTAAAACTTCAATATATAATGTTGGCAAATCATGATCAAAACTTAGAGTCTAGATTTAAGTTGCTCAAAGTATGTTTAATGTAAAGTTGGAATCGAGTAATTACAAAAAATTATTGTTCACTTCCTGCAAGGTTCAATCGATCGAAAATTAGATTCCATAGATCAAAACTCATGCAGATTGTTTTTCTACAGAATTTTTCCAACTCAGCTCAAGTTCGTTTGACGTGTAGGATGTTTTATGTTTCATATAAATAGAAAAACTCTAGGCACGTTTTAGAGTAGTTGTTTATGCTGTGTGTGTGAATCTTTTGTGAGATCTAGAGGTGCTTGTCTTCATACACACTTAGGGTTATCAAGATTAAGATTGATGTCGAGACCTTGATGATTGTTTCAGTTGCTGCATAAAAAACTTTCAAGAAATACAAGTGGTGTACTTATGGATGCTATAGATCTGAGAAAAAGTAGTCCGTGAACTCGGAACTGTCACGTGGTCGTGGTAGTAAATTTTAGCAATAGGATGTTAATGGTCTAAGTCGCTATTGTAAAACTTCAATTTTTTCATAGTGGATCTGTTTTACCTTGAAGATAGCTAGGTTATATCCTTCTTTATTTTTTTACTAGCTTGATTTTCTTAGATTATCATATCGTGTGTTATTTACTTTTCCACACTGCTTTACATGATATAATTTACTTGTGTTAACCTAGATATGAATAATTTACCTAAGTTAATCACTTGGATAAATAACTAGATTAATCTAGTTGAGTTTTAAGGTTCTAAAAATCGTACAATTATTATTATTATTATTATTATTATTATTATTATTATTATAAATCAGTAATGTCCCACAAGTTGATGGTCAACTTAAAAATTAAAAAGAGATCTAGCTTTTTGACATTTTATTTTTTATGGGTAAGTTTGATTCCAGAGAGGAGAGGCAAGATTCAAACTAATAATAACCTTCATTTATAAGCAATGGATCATATCCATTATGATTATGCCATGGGCTTAATCATTTGTGCTACCCTTGGAAGATATGTTAAGATTTCGAACTTCCATAAATTTTTCATCTTTAAAGAAGTTGCATTAGCAAGGTATTCTATAGAATAAGTTTTAAAGAATGGGTAAACTACACCCATAATATTTATCTCACAATCATATTCTTATATTTACATAATGTTTTTTTTTTATGG
The DNA here is from genome assembly GCF_040712315.1 of Castanea sativa. Lineage (NCBI taxonomy): Eukaryota > Viridiplantae > Streptophyta > Magnoliopsida > Fagales > Fagaceae > Castanea > Castanea sativa. Next base: position 40,198,103 of record NC_134019.1, on the reverse strand, counting down.
CAGCTGTCGTATATCCTTTTTCTGAGATTATAATATATTACATGCTCTTTTCTATAATACCAATGACACTCATCTTGACGGGAACTGCTTCTTTGGACTCTATTGTCGGTTATTTTACTTATGTTGATTTCAAGAACAACATGGGTCACTGTAATTTTGAGTTTATTCCAAAGTGGTTGTTCTCTTTGTTTCCTCCGCTCAAGTTTCTCATGTACACTCCTTCGTAAGTCATAACCCTTATATTCTATATAATTCTTTATTTACGTTCTTGATTTATTATTCTCTCTTTTCACACATATATGTGCATCTAAACATACAGACATTAAAGAAAAAAAGAAACATGAAGAAAAAAAAATGTATGCAACTTCTTAGAATTTGGATTGTTCCAAAAATCACCAAAGTATTTGTTAAGATGGCCGACTTCCAAAGGATGATGATTTCAAAATGGTATACTGAACTAGCTTATGAAAACAAGGACATAGATATTTATTGATTTATGTAAATTTAACCAGTGGATTGTAAACCAACGTAGCATGAGACCATAGGTTTCATCATACTTGGATGCATGAATTATTTTACATTAGCAAAAAGTATTATTCATGTTATGTTAGGTGTAGCATTTAATAATGTTATATCACCTAATAATTTTTTTTTTATTAGACATATATTATGACAAATTTAACATTAGATTATATTTTTTTTCTTATAACTTCCATAATTATTGCAAAATTTCAAGACAGATAGAGATCAATAGTTGTTTCATTCTCTTATATGGAATGTTTAAGTTCTAGGTTTTTTTTTTTAATCTTAAAATTAGGAACAAAAAAGATGATATAAAAATCGAGGAACACAACTTAATTTTTGTCACAACTTTTACCACCACCTTAAAGATGAGTTTGTGAATGGAAGAGGAAGCAATATCCAATTAACATGAAATTTAACATAACATGTAATTCACGGTAGGATCTTAAAGATATTAATATAATAAAAAGTTACTATAAGTTACTATGTATTATAATCTTACCAAAAAGTTTAAATATGTTTATTAGGGAAATAGCTAGAGATGCTCTCTTAATTATCAAGATACTGATAGCACCTTTCAAAAAAAAAATTACATGATCGTACCCTATGCATTTGATATGTGAAACTAAAGAACACCTCATTCTATATGAGAATTCTAAATTAAAAAAAAAATTTAACTATAAATAATCACTTATCTCAAGAATTTAAATTTATAAAAAAAAAATCGTATATTAATTTGAGTTCTTAATAAATATTCTAACAATTTTGCTTACCACAGGTTTCACTCTTTACCTCATACGCAATTTCGAACCAACTACTGTCTTTTCATGCCTCTTTATGACTACATTTATGGTACTATGGACAAATTTAGTGACGCACTACATGAAATTTCTCTCAAGAAGAAAGAAAAAGTGTCACACGTAGTGTATCTAACACATCTCACAACACTAGACTCGATCTATCATTTGAGGCTTGGACTTTCTTCCTTAGCCTCTAGTCCTCACACCTCAAAATGGTACATGTGGTTAATGTGGCCCCTGACATTATTGTCTACGATGTTAACATGGATTTATGGTCGTACATTTGTTGTTGAGAGGAACCATTTCAATATGCTCACCTTGCAAACTTGGGTCATCCCGAAGTATAGTGTACAAGTAAGAAAAATCTTCACCACCAGCTCTTAATTTTGTAGTTTTGTAAGATGTTTCTTCCCCAACTTAAACAAGTATTTTTATCGTTTACAAAGTAATCTTGTTGGTAACCAATGCATTCCAAATTTTCAATCAATAATTATGCTATTTTGCTTACATATTTATCTACATATTGTTACAGTACTTTTTGCGATGGCATGAGAACTCTATTAATGATTTGATTGAGCAAGCCATACTTGAAGCAGAGAAAAAAGGAGTTAAAGTGTTAAGTCTAGGTCTCTTGAACCAGGTAAGTATCAGTTTTCCCTTTTTCTTTGTGTAATTTAAAAATAAATGCATAATAAATAGTATCAGTGTAAATTTATACAGTTACTATAGCAACCACGTATCTTTACAAACTTTGCTTGAATTGATATGGATGAATTTGGAGCTTGGTTGGCTAAAATGTGATATTTTTTCTATTTTACACACAATGATGCAAGTGTTCTCAATTAGAGACTTACGCTCTGTTTGTTTCGAAGTAAAATATTTGCAAATGTAAAATATTTTACATGTAAAATATTTTCAATAAAATATTTTCATTTTACTGTGTTTGACTGTCAACATGAAAATACAATGAAAATCATTTTCCAATTGCATGTTGGGTTTTAATAACGTATAAGATCAGCGAAAATTCCTTGATGAAGATTACTCATCACAAGGTATATTGGATTAAAGGACATCATTCTTAAAAGTTAGGTGATAACCGCTGTGCTAAAACATTCTAATAAATAATCCAAAAGAAGAAAGCAAAGAAATGGATATAACAATGGAATTTATCAAACCAATTGTAGCAAAAATTGAAGAATACTTGCTGGAGCAAATCGAACAACAGTGCGGCTATTTATTTCACCTAAATAGCAACATCAAGAATCTTAAAGATCAATTTCAAAAGCTGGGTGACAAGAGACGTGGGGTGCAATCAGAAATTGACGCAACCAAAAGGAACGGAGAGATAATTGCACTTGGGGTTCAAAATTGGGTCAAAAAGGTAGACAATATCAACATCAGTGAAGATCTACGCAGATTCTTTGATTTAGAAAGTTAGGGCGAATATGATGAGGTTGGTAGTGTCGATAATGGTTAGGGTCAGTCAGTGGCGTCAGTCAGTGGGTGGATAGGGGTGTGGGATGGGTGGAGATGAGAGAGTTGTGGCCTTGTGAGTGAGAGAGCTGAGAGATAGAGAAAGGGAGAAGAAATGAGAAAGTTAAGAGAGGGGAAGAAGCTAATCAAGTGTCGGGAGTGAGAGAGGAGAAGAAAATGTAAAATGTTTTACCGATTTTTTAAGTGTAAAATATTTTACAGGTTTTGCATTTGGTTTTTCCTTTGACTGAAAATATTTTACATTTGACTAATTATTTTACTGCAAAACAAACATAGTAAAATGTGAAAATATTTTCCTAAAAATATTTACATCAAAACAAACAGAGCGTTAATTTACTTGTTTAGTAGGACTTTTTTTCTTATGTGAAATATTGGCCTTTAAATTTGTTTTCTTTTGCAATGGTGTTATAGAGATATCAACTTAGAGAGATTAATAAAGTCTTCTATAAAATATAGTGACACTTAATCCAAAAAGTAAGAAGAATTTAACTCAATTATATGATATTAAGAATAATGCTAGAGATACAAATTATTTTACAAAAAACTTTACAAACTACTGATGCGATGAGTAATTATTGGTAAATGAAAAAGTGATATTAATGGTGGATCTAGATAAAAACCAATAAAAAATTGGTTATATCAATATTTTGTAAAAATGTTGAAAAATAATTTGTGGCAGTAGCATTATTCTTATATTAATTCTTAAATTTCTTTACAGTCAACTTCTTTTTTTTTTTTGGTATATGGGACTTCTAGTAACATGTGTATACTGCCCCAACATACTCATATATGATAGGTCGATACATGATACTCTCTCTCTCAATACATCGAAGGTTTTGTAGGGGGAGGAACTCAACAGATATGGTGGAGTCTATGTCAAGAGGAATCCTCAACTGAAAATAAAGGTGGTAGATGGAAGTAGCCTCGCAGCTGCCATTGTGCTAAATAGCATTCCCAAAGGGACAACCCAAGTGCTCCTTCGAGGCAAAATCACTAAGGTTGCCTGTGCAATTGCAGTTGATTTATGCAAACAGGGCATTCAGGTATTTTTAACCCCTCATATTCATGTTGTAATAAGACCGGTACTCATAATTGGAACATTATTTTGAAAGCAAAAAGTGTAGCCCCATTACTAATTCTTTGTTTCTCACCACCAAAATAAGCTTTAGATACAGTCCTGGCATTTGATTTAATGTTTCATCTAACCAACCTAGCAACAAATTCCACGTTCATACATACTCTATAGCCTGGTTATAATTAGTGTCGGAGTCTGAAACTTTTTTCAAGGGGTCAAGCTAATTTTGGTAAGATAAAAAGTATAATTGTAATATGATTTAAAACTTATTATTTTCTCGTATATAACTAAAATCTTGGCGATCATAATTAATATTTTCAAATATTTTAAAACTAAATTAGAGATTATACTATTGAAGTATACTTATAATTTCAAACATTGTGATGAAACATAAATAGATTTACTCAATTTAAATACTTAAAATATTTTTTTGAGAAACATATACTTGAAATATTAAATGTCACTTTAGATGCCTAAATATATACAATGTAATATGAGAAAAATATAAGAATAATAAAAATTAAAATAAGAACTTTACTTTTCATAAATGACATAAAATATGGATCTCTAACTCCTAACCAAAATTTTCATTTCTCATAACAATAAAATAAAAATAAAAATAATATTATAGTTTCCATATCTTTGATTCTCTAAACGAAAATTTTAACAAAAGTAGAAGATATTTTCAATTTGAAAATGAAATAATTAAAATAAATGACGCTTTGATTTAGTTTTTTACGTATATGGTATAAAAGTAATTAAAAAAAATGATTCATCAACCATTTAGATAAGCCTATCTATTTGTCTAAAAATATATCTTGGATACAAACTGAATTACGTATGCCATAAAAGTAATACGAAAAAACAAAAATAAATAATTTAGTCATTTATAAATGTAGTATAATATTTTTAAAATTTAGGAGAACTAATAGTTAAAATTTACATATAAATTTTTATTCTCTATGAAAAAATATGAGGGAGGAAGAATTTTAAAAGGCCAGGGGGCTCATGGCCAATTACTATAGCCCCCAATGCTTAGATATATGTTTTCAAATTTTTTATCTTCTAACATGTTTTGAGCTCATTTTAGGTAGCCACATTACAGCAGGATGAGTACATGAAGCTTAGCAAATCGTTGGAGATGAGCTCAGAGAATAGTTTGATCCTTTCCAAAAGTTACAGTCAAAAGGTGAACCATAAAATACTTTACCTGATCCATTATCTCAACCTTTATAGTTAGTTATAACATATAATATTTGTTCTTGTTACCTAAGTCCTAAAGATTTAAATTATTATTCACAAATTAATTAAGATCATTTAATTTCTACACCTAAACATTTCACTATCTTATAGATATGGTTAGTGGGAGATGGATTGACTGAAGAAGAGCAGTTAAAAGTGCCAAAAGGAGCATTATTTATTACCTATTCACAATTTCCACCAAAGAAATTTCGAAAGGACTGCCTATACCATAGCACGCCGGCAATGTTAATTCCCACTATTCTTGAGAATGTCCACTCTTGTGAGGTTCGTAATATTACTCTAAATGATGTTTTGTCTTGAGCATTTACATTCAACTTTACAAACAATAACCAAATTTTAAAGTAAAAGCCACTTTTGAGTTTTGATTGAGCACTCTCTCCAAGCACCAACATATTGCAAAACTATGAATATTTATAGAAAGCTAATAAATTTGATCGCAGAACTGGTTGCCAAGAAGGGTGATGAGTGCATGGCGTATAGCTGGGATAGTGCATGCATTAGAAGGATGAAATGAGCATGAGTGTGGTTACACGATGTCCAACATGGAGAAAGTTTGGCAAGCAAGTCTTCAACATGGGTTTCAACCTTTGATGTTCTCAAATGGATCTAAATACTAGCTTCATAAGCATATGGTGGTGTATTTTAATAAAAATAATAAATTAAAATTTCCTATGGAATGTTGGTGTATTTTAATAAAATTAATAATTTTCATATGGAATGTTATGCCACATTAACTAAATGAGTTGTTTAAAAAAATTATATTACATTAACACAGGCTTCATTATCTTTCTAATTTATTTGTCATTATGTTGTGACTATAAATATAATGTATTCATTTATTTTAACTGGTTAAAAATATTAGTAAATAAATACTACCCCTTAGTTTTTTTTTTTTTGATAAAAAATACTTCCCCTTAGTTACTTTGGTGTGTATGAGTAGAATTTATTTAAGATAAACTTTGGCTACAAACTTGGTAATAACCTAAGGCTACAACTCTCACTAATAAAATTAACATGACTACATATTTTGAAAACCTATTCATTGAATTATATGGGCAAAGTTACTCAATAAAATAAACTGTGGGGAGTGAAAGAACCTAAGTGGGTATTTGGGCCTTGGGCTTTATCAATGGGCGCTAGTTCATTCTTGACTAAAGGCTTTTAGAGCTGCGAGTTGGCTCACAAGCCGAGGGCCCGAGGATTCATCCAAGGAAGAGTCTCTCCTCGGACAAACCCGTGATTACTTGGAGATTCACTAGAAAGATCAAGGCAGAGTTCTGGAAAGACTGTAGGTTAAAGAGGGGATCCAAATACCCTCTAGACATGGCAGTGTAAGAGAAATATCTCAGAAAAAGGCTGCTGCCTCCACATTAAAGACCCTGCACCTACCTCCCTGGCCGCATTAATGGGGAAGTGACCCCTGAACAGTAGAATTCAGCCTTCTACTAGTATTTAAAGATTTCAAGAAGGTGGTGGAAGGAGATTTTGGGTGACACGTGGATAAAAGGAGAAGGAAATGAAGTATTTAAGGAGAAAAGGGGGTAGAAGAGAAGGAGGGAGGCCTTTTTTGAAAAGAACTTGAGAAGGACTAGGAGTTGTAACCTTTATAAGGAAAAAGAGAAATAATATACAAAAGGTCCTCGGCCTACGTCCGAGGAGGTTCATTTTGCCCTATTTGTCCATTGTTTATAAATACTGTAATATTCTGGCCCGTTCATCAAGTTTCGAGCACCATCGAACTAGATTGCGAACCCACACTCTACAAATTTAATTGTTTAAGGCTCATTGGGCCTGAGCCCACATATGTTTTTGGGTCCAGGTGCAATTGTGCACTTACAATTGGCGCCGTCTGTGGGGATCTAGCGTTGGAAGAACTCGAGGAGTTCGCGGAACCATTGTTGGAAGAAGCTGTAAAGGAATCACACATGGATGAAAAATCAGTGGGCGTGATCACGGGCATAGGACCCCCGACTTGGGAGGTGTATGTTGATGGGGCCGTTAACCAGAAAGGGTCTGGTATCGGACTTGTCCTGGTATCCCCCGAGGGAATTATCTTTGAAAAATCTCTGAGGTTGGCATTCTCGGCTACCAATAATGAGGCCGAGTACGAAGCAGTCCTGGTCGGCATGAACATGGTGTATAAGATGGGCGGAAAGGGAGTTCATATGCACTCAGATTCTCAATTAGTGGTCGGCCAGGTAACGGGGACCATGAAGGCTAGGGACCCAAGAATGCAAGAATACTTGGCCCAGGTCAAACGTTTACAATCTAGCTTCGATTCCTTTATCCTATCTCACGTTTCTAGAAGTGGAAATACATATGCAAACTCCTTGGCTACCTTAGCGACATCCTCGGTTCAGAGTTTGCCTAGGACTATCCTTGTTGAAGATTTGCTAGAGCCAACTCTTACTACTGTTTCTGCAGCTCAGATCCACTTAATAAGGCCTGGACCCAGTTGGATTGACCCTATAGTATCTTTTCTGAAAAATGACATTCTACCCGACGACAAGTCTGAAGCAGACAAGATCCGTCGAAAGGCAACGCGTTTCTGGTTGTCCGAGGATCAGAAGCTGTATAAACGATCGTTCTCCGGACCATATCTGTTATGCGTGCACCCCGAGTCAACGAGGGCACTTTTGGAAGAATTGCATGAGGGGATTTGTGGAAGCCACACTGGAGGAAGGTCCCTAGCCCATAGGGCCCTGACTCAAGGATATTGGTGGCCCAATATGCAGAGGGAAGCTCAGGATTATGCAAGAAAGTGTGATCAGTGCCAGAGGTTCGCTCCTAACATCCATCAGCCTGGAGGAGCCCTTAACCTTCTCTCCAGTCCGTGGCCTTTCGCTCAATGGGGATTGGATATAGTAGGACCATTTCCGAGGGCTGTAGAAAACAAAAGGTGGTTGCTTGTGGGGACCGACTACTTCACCAAATGGGTAGAGGCTGAGCCCTTGGCAAATATTAGGGTACCACATACACTCATTTCGGACAATGGAGTTCAATTTGACAGTAGAGCTTTTAGGAAATACTGTAGTGACATGGGCATCACAAATAGATACTCCACTCCAGCTTATCCTCAGGGAAACGGGCAAGCCGAGGCCGTTAACAAGGTTATAGTTAGTGGACTCAAGAAAAGGCTGGACGATGCGAAGGGCAGATGGGTGGAAGAACTACCGCATGTCCTATGGACGTATCGAACTACGCCGCGTAGATCCACAGGAGAAACACCATTCTCTATGACTTATGGGGCCGAGGCAGTGATCCCTTTAGAGTCTGGTTTCCCCACACTAAGGACGAGTACTTTTAACCCAGAAAATAACAACGGCCTCCTAAAGAAGAGCCTAAATCTAGTGGAGGAACAGCGAGAGACATCTATGGTCCAAATGGCTTATTATCAGCAAAAGCTTAAACGAGGGTATGATGCCCATGTGAAGCTCAGGCCACTAGCGCCTGGGGATCTGGTTCTGAGAAAAGTCGTGGGTACTGCAAGAAACCCAGCTTGGGGAAAATTAGGACCGAACTGGGAAGGACCATATCGGATTATTTCTGTAGCAGGCATAGGGTCATATCGACTAGCTGATTTAGATGAAAAAGTTGTACAACGTCCATGGAATGTAAACAACCTTCGAAGGTATTATTATTAATAAAAGGCACTTTTGTCATCTGTGGTTTAACTTATAAATGTATATGGACTTATCAATTACAACTCTTGTAATATCAAACAGAAACTTGGTATTGCGTGGTCCTCGGACTACATACCTAGTGAAAATTGATATCTTATTATTTGTTAAACAGAATCTTAGTTATGCCGGGTCCTTGGACCTTTTACTTTGGAGAAATTAACATCTTAAGTTACTATTACTAAGTATCAAACAGAAGCTTGGTATTGCGTGATCCTCGGACTACATACCTAGTGGAAATTGATATCTTATTATTTGTTAAACCGAACCTTAGTTATGCCGGGTCCTCGGACCTTCTACTTTGGGGAAATTAACCTCTTAAGTTACGATTACTAAGTATCAAACAGAAGCTTGGTATTGTGTGGTCCTCGGACTACATACCTAGTGGAAATTGATATCTTATTATTTGTTAAACAGAACCTTAGTTATGCCAGGTCCTCGAACCTTCTACTTTGGGGAAATTAATATCTTAAGTTACTATTACTAAGTATCAAACAAAAACTTGGTTATGCACGGTCCTCGGACTACATGCCTAGTGGAAATTGATATCTTATTATTTGTTAAACAGAACCTTAGTTATGCCGGGTCCTCGGACCTTCTACTTTGGGAAAATTAACATCTTAAGTTACTATTACTAAGTATCAAACAAAAACTTGGTATTGCGTGGTCCTCGGACCACATTCCCTGTGGAAATTGATATATATTACTAAGTATCAAACAGAAACTTGGTTATGCATGGTCCTCGGACTACATACCTAGTGAAAATTGATATCTTATTATTTGGTAAACAGAACCTTAGTTATGCCAGATTCTCGGATCTTCTACTTTGGGGAAATTAACATCTTAAGTTACTATTACTAAGTATCAAACAGAAGCTTGGTATTGCATGGTCCTCGGACTACATACCTAGTGGAAATTGATATCTTATTATTTGTTAAACAGAACCTTAGTTATGCCGGGTCCTCGGACCTTCTACTTTGGGGAAATTAACATCTTAAGTTACTATTACTAAGTATCAAACAGAAACTTGGTTATGCACAGTCCTCGGACTACATACCTAGTGGAAATTGATATCTTATTATTTGTTAAACAGAACCTTAGTTATGCCGGGTCCCCAGACCTTCTACTTTGGGGAAATTAACATCTTAAGTTACTATTACTAAGTATCAAACAGAAACTTGATATTGTGTGGTCCTCGGACCACATACCTTGTGGAAATTAATATATAATACTAAAGTGTCAAATAGAAACTTGGTTTTGTAAGGTCCTCGGACCACATGCCTTGTTAAGATTGATATTTGATTTTTTTTCCGAATAGAACCGTGGTCAAATTGAGTCTTAAGTTATATATCTTTAAGTATCAGGCAGAAATTTGATAAGGTAGGGTCCTCGGACCCCACACTTTACTAAAATTAGCGTTTCAACTGTTGAAAGTGGACTTATTTATCTCATAAGGCTTTACTTCACAAGGCTTTACCCCACGCTTTACTTCACAAGGCAAGTGTGTGTATTGCTGTTTAAAGTTTTAATTGTTCAAACTGCTGAAAGTGGACTTATTTATCTCATTCTTTCTTTTCGCTGTGTGCTAATGAGAACTTTTATGGTAAGCATAAAGATGAAAAGATGAAATAAACACAACTCAGATGAAAATCAAATAAAATTGTCTTTCATTAATTATGTCGATATACATCATTACATGGAAAATTTCAAGTACAGAGAAAAAGAAGCCCTAAGCTTGGCCCTAAGCTTTTGGAGGGGGGTCTTGCTGAGAAGTACGGCTAGCCTCGGTGCTTTTTAATTCCAATTCAAAGGCAGACAGGAATTTTTTCCCTTTGTCTGTTGTAGTGATTGGAGGGACGATAGGCTCCATATGTTGGCTTAGGCCCTTCTCGGCACCCCCACTCCCTTCCTTCTCTTTATTGGAACCTGAAGGTTCTATAGGATCTGGAATGAGCTCTGGGACTATAGGAGGAAGAGCAGAAGGAGCTGCCTCAGGGGCAGGAGCAACAGCAGGAGCCTCTTCTATCTCCTGTATGTCAAGAGGAAGCCAAACGTTCTCGGATTTCCTCAGCTTGGAGGCTGAAGGAACCCCTGCTACGTTTAGGGCTTCCCCCCAAACCTACTGACAGCATTCTTGGCACAAGGCCGCGAAAGCCTCTGTCAGCTGGTCTTCTGTTGCAGCTACCCCTTCTTTGTAACTTGCCTGCTTCGCGGCCTCTAGAGAACACTTGAAGGTGCGAGCTTCCTCCTTCATTTGCGCAAGCTCCTTCTCCAAGTCCGAGCGTTCCTTCTAGGCTTGGGAGAGCTCATCATCCTTTTGGTGGAAAAGCTTGCGCTGCCCCTCCACTTGAGTCCTCATAGTTCTCAAGCTGGCCTCGGCACCATCTCTTTCTCTTTTTAAATCAGCCAGCTGAGAGGAGAGTTTCTCATTTTTTGCGAGGGCCTGGCCTAGGGACTTCTCAGTCTCCATTCAAATTTCCAGCTCCATTCTAGCCTTCTTCCGAAAGTCCTCCACGAACTTCTCGGCGACAAAGACTTCTTGAACAGCCTACGACAAAGTGTTAGAGAGTTAGATATAGCAAAACGCTCACTAATAATCCGATATTATGAAAAATGAAATATTCATAAGAAGTTAAACTTAGAAGGGCTAATTCCCTTTTTAAAGACAGGAACAGCTAAGGTTGGCTCATTTTTTCCAAGGTTTTCATATCCTTGGGCAGCAGAAGAGGGCGTTCCAACGCGTCGGCCAGGTGGTGGGCGTGGCCTTGTTGGACTGCCCTAATGCTGGACTGGCAAGAAATTGGTGCTCCGTCCAGTCTCAACTTAGGAGACCAGGTAGCCGGTGCTCGACGCACTTCGGCCATGTCTCTAATCTCCCCACTCTCAACTGAACGAGCCCGTCCTTTGCCCTTGTCTAGCTTCTGCTACTGAGCTTGCTGTGGCTGTTGTCTTGGCTTCTTCTGTTTTTCGCCACCAGCCTCCTCGGCCTCCCCCTTCCTTTTCTTCTTGGGCTCTTCAACCGGAGGTTTAGGTTCGGCTAGAGGAGGGGGAGGTGGCAAAGACGGAGGAACTTGGGACCCTCCCGCTCTTTTTTGGGCAACTTTCTCGCCTCTTTTAGTTAGAAGGCCTTGAAGTTTGTCCATTTCTTCCTCCTCGGAATCGTCTTCAGGATGGGCAACTACTAACCCTGCAACTCCGGAGGCCTCGGCGGGCTCTTCTTCCTTGTCAGAAAGCACGACGAACTGGTTTCCTCGAGGTCTTTCGACGTCCTCGAGCTGAAACTTGTCTATCTTGTCGTCCAACGTGTGCGAAGAGGACACTTGCTCCTCCGGGACAGCAGTTGCTTGAAAGTGCGTCGAGAGAAGGATCGCTGCAATGGGACGCCTGTACAAAATGGTGTTGAGGTCGTCGGGGATGTCGTAGTCAGCAAGAAAGTTCGGTCTTGCTACGTTTATTCTCTTGCGCCTCTTATCTCCCGCGATAATCGCGTTCTCTATCTCCTGGAAGTCCGAGGATATTGGGTTGTACCCTAGTATCAGGTGAGCCGCTCTAAGCTGCAAGTCTTCACTCACGAAAACTTCTGAGCGCAGCACGCGGTTCAGGTCAGCAACGTTGCAATGGCTCAGGCGTGGGCGCACGAGTTGTTTGTCTATGGAAAAAGACACCCAAAAAGGCAAATGTGGTCAAATTAGTAATGCATATAACAAATCAGAGTTAGACAGTTTGTGAAAGTAAATAAGCATTTAAGGATTTTTAGATGGAATTACGGGGTTGGGAAATTAGATCCTAAGGAGTCACACTTGGATCTCCCCATACGACTGGGCAGTGTGGGCCGTCGGGCCAGTTGCCTGAGGCGATGAGGTAGTCGTCCTTCATGCCTTTATTGGACTTGGGCAAACAAGAAATTAACCTAACTACACTAGACCGGGATTTAATGTAATAGCCTACGTTCCTAAGTTTGTGGCATTCGTACATGAAGACAACGTCATGCCAAGTGAGGTTCAAGGCCATCTGCTCATTTAATGCGTCGACACTTCCTAAGACCCTAAATACATTGGGTGCGCACTGGTCAGGACACAACCGGTGGTTGCGAAGATATTCCCTAGTTTCGCTTCTCATAGGGAGGGTCATCCCACCTTCTATGAAGGCAATCATAGGGATGATGACCTCTCCCGTCTTCCTAGAACCACCTACGGTTTTCGCCGGACAGTATTTCAAGCCTACGTCGCTGGGAATCTGGTATTTGGCCCTAAAACCTTCCATCCCAGCGGCGGTGTCAACTAAACACTTAAATCTACCCATCTATGAGAAAGGAAAGGGCAAGTTTTAAGAAGGAAAGTGGTTAAGAAGGGAGCCGCGGATAGAATCCGAGGAGAAAGGAGTAAAAGAAAAAGTAGGAACTTACGAGTTCGTAGTTATGCGAGTTTCCACGGATTTCTTGAGAGAAAAGGCAATGACTGATGTTTTGATATGATTAAGTTCTGAAGAAATAAATGATGGCGCATATTTCCAAAGTGTTATGACGTGCGAGAAGCGGCCTCGAAATGGGATTCATCCCGCCAAATTTTCAGGGGGCAATACGGACCGTTAGATGTTCATCTCACCATTGAACGTGGGAACCAAGGTGTAACTTGCAGTCATAAATGTGCGCGTTTTGAAATTCGAAGCGCCAGACGGCATTTTCTGGGAAATGAAACGATTTCCACACACGTGGTGAGGTACGAAACATGTGGGGGAAGTTTTGGTCGGATCAAAACTCCATTTTTCTCCTCGGATAGGGAAAAATAAAGTTTTGAGGGGCTATTGTGGGGAGTGAAAGAACCTAAGTGGGTATTTGGGCCTTGGACTTTATCAATGGGCGCTAGTTCGTTCTTGACTAAAGGCTTTTAGGGCTGCGAGTTGGCTCACAAGCCGAGGGCCTGAGGATTCATCCGAGGAAGAGTGTCTCCTCAAACAGACCCGTGATTACTTGGAGATTCACTAGAAAGATCAAGGCAGAGTTCTGGAAAGACTGTAGGTTAAAGAGGGGATCCAAATACCCTCTAGACATGGTGGTGTAAGAGAAATATCTCAGAAAAAGGCTGCTGCCTCCACATTAAAGACCCTGCACCTACCTCCCTGGCCGCATTAATGGGGAAGTGACCCCTGAACAGTAGAATTCAGCCTTCTAGCTAGTATTTAAAGATTTCAAGAAGGTGGTGGAAGGAGATTTTGGGTGACACGTGGATAAAAGGAGAAGGAAAGGAAGTATTTAAGGAGAAAAAGGGGTAGAAGAGAAGGAGGGAGGCCTTTTTTGAAAAGAACTTGAGAAGGACTAGGAGCTGTAACTTTTAAAAGGAAAAAGAGAAATAATATACAAAAGGTCATCGGCTTGCGTCCGAGGAGGTTCATTTTGCCCTATTTGTCCATTGTTTATAAATACTGTAATATTCTGGCTCGTTCATCAAGTTTCGAGCACCATCGAACTAGATTGCGAACCCACACTCTACAAATTTAATTGTTTAAGGCTCATTGGCTTGAGCCCACATATGTTTTTGGGTCCAGGTGCAATTGTGCACTTACATAAACATTACTACATATTTTAAAATCTAACTATTGAATTGCATGTTCTTCATGCTCTTAATATATATATATATATATATATATATATATATATATATCAAATTTTGTATCAATCAGATATTATTTACTATATGATCTATAAGTTTATATTTTATGCATAATTTTATACTACAAAAACTTATAATTTAAATAATTTATTGATGATATCGCTATTAATCTTTAGTTTTGTAGAAATTTTGCGAGTATGGAGGATATAAAAAAAATATGTAATCCAATGGTGGATTTGTCAAAATTTATCTCCGATAAAAAAATATTGAATAAGGTTATAACTTTAGACTACAACTAATTTTGTAGCTAAATTTTGTTCAAATTATATATTATTTATGTTCTTAGTACACACGTCAAATCTTATATTAATCAGATATTATTTACTATTTTATCTATAAACTAATTTTTATGCATAATTTAATACTACAATAAGTTGTAATTTAAATATGTGATTGATGATCATTTTATAAAGGCACCCAAACATATATACAAACAAAACTAAAGGCACTCAAACAACATAAAACAAGCAAACTATAATATAAAAAATTTATGACTCAAATAATCATTTTATTTTTAAGATTATTTAGACAAACATTTAATTTGAAATGACTATTTTTAAAAAAATTTAGAGAGATTAAATATAAATTTTTTGATTTAGACTTCCAAAACATATAAACTAATAATATATATATTTTTAAATTAGGGAGCCATTAGTATATACATCTTATGTGAAATAGTAAGTAGATACTGAAAGTTAATGGGCAAAATGAAAAGGCACAACGGTTCGGAGTTTTTAAATATATGCATGGCATAAGTTTGTGTAACCATGTGGCTCAATGAGGAGTGGTTAACAAAAAGTCAAATGTTTCGCTTTTATATTATATATAGATTATTGGATTTATGTGATACATTTTGTACATACGGATATGCACTAAAATAATATATGAACACTTTATTGAACACAATTAATGTAATATGGTTGAATGTCTAAGTTGAATATGTTGAATGAACTTATAGTTTATCATTTATTCTTTTGCTAAATTTCTTTTTAGGAAATCACTTGTATTGTTAGATTTATCTTCTATGAAAATTTGTATTGACTTAAATAATCTTTTTTCAGATCCTAGATTATAATAAAAGATTTCATCTTTCATCCTAATGATCAAGAGGAAATGAAAAGAGCATATTTACAAAAGTTCTTGTCAACCTCTTGGTCATGATTTCCCTAAAAAAGAAATTAGTGGAGCATTGGAACAATTTAATCCTGATTACTTTAAAGAATGCAAAAATTTGTTGGAATAGATCCAAAAAATAGATGATGCATTTTTTTTATACTGTTACTTATTTAGACAATATGTTGGTAATTGAATGGGAGATCGGTAATTTAATGATTACTTGGTTTTTTATAGGTCTTTTTCTATAAATGTTAATTTCTCATATGGTTCACTAAGAAATACATTGGCATCCTTTAACAAAATCCTAATAAATAAAGAGTCCTCCTATTAACTTGTTAGTGGACTATTTTAAGAAATTTGTGATACTACTTTTATGGAAAATATAAAAAACTGTCAAAAAACTCAATTGCATTTTTCTCATCCGATAAAAAGTTTCTAAATATATTTTCTAAACCAATGCCCTTAGGATATCTATTAACTTTTCCCATAAATAAATATCTAAATTATTGTATTGTAATTATGGACACATTAGTTTGAAAGATTTATGTAGTAAAACTTGTATTATTCTAACATCACTTTATTAATAATATAAAATATTGCTAAATAGCCCATCATGCGATAGGACCAATTTTGTAACTGAGGCAATAAGCAATTGGAGCGCCTCAATATATTTTTTAAAATATAATTTGATAGTTGAAAAAAATGTGATTTAAACCTTAATGTGGCGTTTGGTACGGGGTAATATTTTAGGATTCCCAGGAATGTTTAAAGATTCCTATGTTTGGTTGCAAATCACGCTAAGGAATCAGATGCCAGGGGAATCTGGATTCCCCTCTCAGTAGGAATGTGGATTCCTTTTAAAACAGGTGGGAATCCAGATTCCCAAGCTTAAAGGAAATTGTATTTTTTATAAATTGACAATTTTAACCCTTTTTGATTATCATTTAAGCAATTAACATAAAATATAAAACAAATTATTATGGATTAAACTCTTTTAAAATTATTATTAAGAATAAAAGCATTTGAGAATTTAAATAGTTATTTTTGTATTGTACCTGTCATTTTGAAATATTAGACTATAATTTTAATGAATTTTTCATAATTAATAGTTTATATTTGGTTTTTCATTATTTATTTAGAGGAAGATTTTTTTTTTTTTTAAGAACTTGGTATTTCATATTCAAATCTAAGGATAGAATAGGAAAAATAAATAATTCATTTAAGATGCTGGGAATAAACCAAGCATTATCATCTCACATTCCTAAGAATCTTAAGATATTCCCAATGAAACCAAACATTGGAATAGCTACATTCTTAGGAATGTGATTACTAGGAATCACATTCCTAGGAATCTAGATGCCAAGAGTAATGTGGATTCCCCCGTACCAAACGCCACATAAATGTCTTTATTAAAAACATCAAAAAATGTCATTTAAAACTCAAGTTCTTTGTTGGAGTGACCCACTCTAGCAATAATTTTGTAACCTAAACCTTAATATGAAATACTAATTAGGCACCTCTCCATTGTAATAATAGGACAAATTTCGGAGTCTCATAGCTAGAATTAATAAATCGTAATTAGAAGTTTAGAACGTGCCCATAAACCCTTGGAATGACCTTTTATATATATATATATATATAGGAACCCTTGGAAGGACTTTGATAATACGATTTAGTTTTTAGATAATATTAAGAGCCAAGTATCAAAGTTATTTGAATATTACCTAAAGGTATTGATCAACATTTTATGAGCCCAGTATCAAAGTTATTTGAAAATTACCTAAAGATATTGATCAACATTCTCATGTGATCTTACAGAAAAAAGAACCAAAAAAAAAATCTTATTGGCCATATTAGGGCAAGAATAGACAAGCCAAAAAAGACTGGACTTATATATCGGATAGAGTAATTAGTAATATTTTACATCATTCTCATGATGCAATCATGGAATGAGGAAAAGGAGAAAAGTGTGACTGCCGTTGATGATTGATTTTATCCAAGCTAGTTGTGATGTTTACAATTGGATTCAAAAGTTGACTAACACAAACTTGGCTTATTTAATTTACAAAATGTCCACTGCTTTCTTGCTAAAGCTGATCATCCTCTTTGGTACCACTATTTTATTTGAACATAAACTGGGTGATCTTTTGGGTGTCCAATGGCCATTATTTTTAAATTAATTTCTTGCCTGGCCAGGTTTTAGCGTTTGTTGAGGAGATCTTATTTTGAAAGCCTCCAATTGAATAATTAATATAATATATAGGGATATAACTTAATCGAAAAAGTTAAGCTTATGAGTTTGAGCCAAATTATATTATATTAATTAGCCACTCATTCTTCTCATTATTATTTGATTTATTTGATGTGCAACTTTACTCACACATATATTATAGTTAATGACATTCAATAAAAATAAAAAATAAAATTACAAGGGTAAATGTTGTATGTTACCCTAAATTTGTGTAAGCTCCAAATTTCTAATCCCATCACCAATCATTGTATAAATCAAAATCTTTTTAGTAAGCTAAGAATTAAGAATATGTCACCTTTTAAGTTTCTTTCAATAATGCATAAAAGAACCTCATAAAGATACAATCTTAAAGAATATACTCGAGCTATCACATCAAAGAGGTTTTCTATATTCTATACACAATTGCTAATTGTGATTTTAGCAAAAAACAAAATTGCTAATTGTGATTTTTTTAAAGTGGGATTTGTTAGAATAGTATGCGAAAAAGGACCCATCAATACAACGACACCCAACGTAATTATTTTCTTTTTGCCTTATTGTGCAAATTCAATGTACTTCAAATAAATTAGTTAAGCATAATAACTAATACAATTTAGCAACAATTCAAATAAGCCAAATAAATTAGCAAGATTAATATAGGATTTGATTTATTGCTTTTTTTTTCTTTCCTTTTTTAAATGAGGAGGGCATTATCATGGTTAATTTATGCTATGTTTGGAAGTTTGAAGGGAGAAGAGAGTAAAGGGGAGGAGAGTAAAGGGAAATAGTTATTCTCCATCTTGTTTGAATGTTTTTAAAATTAAATAAAGGGGAAGGGAATAATAAGTCATTCCTCTTGTTTGAATGTGTTAGGTTCTAAGTACTTAGGAACTAATGTATTAGAACTCTAATGTGTATTATTGGCAAACCATGATCAAAACAGTGTTTAGTCTTGTTTTAGACTTGCTCAAAGTATGTCATTCATGTAAAGTTGGAATCGAGTTAACTGCAGAAGTTACTGTGTAAATCTGTCTGGCTTGATCGATCGAGAATTAGACTCAACCGATCGAAAGTCGTGCAGATTGTTTTTTTCTACAGAATTTCCAACTTAGCCCTAAGCCCATATGACGTGTAGGGTTTTATGTTTTGCCTTAGGTATAAAAGGAAAACCCTAGCCACGTTTTTGAGGTTGCTCATATTGTTGTTTGTGTGAATTTCTTGTGAGATCTAAGAGGTGCTTGCCTTTACACAAGCTTAGAATTATCAAGAAGGAGATTTCTTCAAGAAGGAGATTTCTTCAAGAACTTGATGATCATTCAGTTGCTGCCATAAAAGCTTAAAGATACACAATTGGGAGTGCTTGTTCTTGCTGGAGAATCCAAGAAAGAAGGAGTCCGTGGTCTCGGAGCTTGCACGTGGTCGTGCTAGTAAATTTTCTACTAGTGGGGTAGCAATAGGATGTTAGTAGTCTAAGTCGCTATTGTACAAACTTCGATGCCTTCATAGTGGATTCAGGTTTACCTTAAGGATAGCTAGGTTGAATCCTCCCCATGTTTTTTACCGGGTCATCATATTTTTGTGTTTTTATATTCCGCACTTTACATTAATATGATTATATGATTGTGTTAACCTAGATCTGAAATTTGGATTAAGTAATAACTTGGCTTGTTAACTAGGTTAATCCAATTGTGTTTTAAGGGGTCTAAAACTTTACAAGTGTACCAGAGCGGGTAGCTCTTGTGTGTAGATTTTTTGATCTCTGAGCTGATCCTTAACCCATGTTGTCATAGAACATGGACACTCTCTTGTTATTCCTCCTTACTTTGATGGGAATAATTATGCTTACTGGAAAGTCAGGATGAAAGCTTTCCTGAAATCCATTGATAAGAGAGTTTGGAACTCCATTGAATACGAATGGGAGAAGCCCACTACCCCTGTGAGTGAGTGGCAAACTTCTCAGAAAGAAGCAGCTGCTTTCAATAGCAAAGCTATGAATGCTATCTTTAATGCTGTTTCTATGGAGGAATTTAAGAGAATCTCTAATGTTGAGATTGCTCACACTAGTTGGAATATCCTCCAGACTGTTCATGAAGGCACAAAGGCAATTAAGATCAATAAGTTGCAACAATTGACAGCTAGATTTGAAAGTATTAGGATGTCTGATGATGAATCTTTTGATGAATTCTATGCTAAACTTAATGACATTGTTAATTCTGCATACAACTTGGGTGAAATCTATGATCAACCTAAAATTGTTAGGAAGATTCTTAGATCTTTAACTGAAGATTTTAGACCCAAAGTGACTGTCATCACTAAGAACAAGGATGTGGACTCCATCCCTGTTGATGAACTTGTAGGATCTCTTCAGTCCTATGAGTTGGACCCACCCAAAACTAGCAAATCCAAATCAATGGCTCTTAAGTCTGTTGATGATGTTGATGTTGATGTTGATGTTGGTGGATTTGATGATGAGCTCTCTGCTACAGAGATTGCTTACCTTGCCAAGAACTTTAGGAATTTCCTTAGAAATAGCAACAGAAGGGTAAGAGGTAAAAACACTGATGAACCTAGAAACTTTAGGAAGAATGATCCCACTAAGGTTAACAAAATTGAAAAACCTAGAGAAAAAGTAGGTCAATCTTCTAATAATTCTATGGGTCCTCAATGTTTTGGATGTCAAGGGTATAGTCACATAAAATCTGAATGTCCAACATTCTTGAGGTCTAAGGGTAAGGCTATGGCTGTAACCCTTAGTGATGATGAAGTTTCTAATGATGAGTCTGGTTGTGACGAGGATGGAAACTTCATTGCTTTCACTGCTATTGCTGTAGTCAATGAAAGTGTGACTGTTGAAGAGAACCCTTCTGATGGGGAACTCTCTGAGGATGCAGATCTTCAAAAAACCTACAACAAGCTTTGCAAAATTGCTGCAAAGGAGGCCATGAGTGTTGAATTAGGCTTAATGAAAATTACATCTCTTGAGCTTGATAAGAAAAATTTGCTTGTGAATTTGTTTAATACTACTAAACTTTTGAATAATGTGAAGTCTGAGAACATGCTTTTGCTTGATAAAGTTAAATCTTTGTAACATGAACTATCTGTTGCTAGAGAACAAACGAATAGGTCTGCTAGTTCCAAACTTGATCAGATGTTGAGTGTTCAAAAGTCTCATTTCGACAAAACTGGTGTAGGTTTTGTAGAAAGCATCAATGTGTCTGTACCTAATTTCACAATCTTTGTTCCTTCATCTTCTTCTGAACCCCTTGTGAGTGAGGTTGTGAGTGAGGTTGTCAAACTCATAGAAGTTTCACCTCCCAAGAAGATTAGGGTTGACCTAAAATAGTCTAAACCTAAGAAGTCTACCCTTTCTAAGAACAAGTCACAAGATAAGCTTACATGGGTTTGTCATTTTTGTGAAAAGTCTGGGCACATTCGTCCAAACTGTTACAAGCTTAAAGCTACTAAGAGAGCAAACAAACCAAAAGTACCTGTGACTCAAGCACAAGATCCTATGGTACTTATTGGTGAGTTGATAAAGGCTCTAAACCTTTATTCCAATTTTGGAGTTGGAAATCATTCTAATATGAATAAGAACTCCAATGCTCAAGGTGCATCTAAAAGGCTTTGGATGCAAAAAGCTTAATCTAAGTGAATCTTTCTGACATGGTCCTTGTGCTTCTTTGCTCTATTCTTTGTGACCATTTTTTTTTTCTTGTTTTTCTTCTCTTTGTTTTTCTAGGATTTGCATTGCATAACATTCATGCATTTCACTCTAGGATGTTTTTGTTATTTTCATTAAAAATAAAATTAAAAATTAAAAAAAAGGAAAAGTAAAGGGAAGCAAAATGTGTTTTGCATTTATTTTTTTGGTTTTGAAAACAAGGTTGGTCAATTTATTTTCACATAACATGTCTATGTACCTTGTTTAGCTTGGATGAGCTTATTTCATGCACTTTACTAGTTAAAAGCTTTGTAATGCATGTTGTGTAGGAAGATGTTTGTAATTTTTGATTACTTTGTCTTGATCTTGAAGTCAAATGTCTTTGACTGTCGGACTTGACCTTTTTGAGAAAAGCATAAATAACCATCTCACCATTGTTCACTAGCCAATCATGAACACCTTAGTGCATATCGTAAGATTTTGTGCTCGAGAAAGTGTAGCACATGCACAAAAAGAACATAAGGTGTAGCCTCAGTTTAATTGCTTAAAATTGGTGTGTAAATTATTGGACTTAATGCTAAATCAAATAAATAAAACTGGTGTGTACATTATCCCGGCTACTTTTAATAAGTTTCTGAACAATTAAAATTTGTGTGTACAATATGAGGCAAAAATCAAGAAACTTACATGATTGCAAGCTTATGATCTAGGAGATGTGAGAGTTATATGATATAACTTTTTAGGTGATAGTCTCTTTCAAATTCTTTGTGATGAATTTTGTAGACTTTGTGGTTGACTTCCATTTACATATCACCTCACATGTATCTCAAGTTTTTACTAGTTGCACACACTACACAAATTACTCTTTGCTAAACTTTGTACATGTTATTGTGTGTATTTTTGGCCTGACCAACCAAGTTTGAAAATGCCTTGAGTTTTATGAAAAATAGATTTGATGCTTGAGAATTCAAGGAAAATGTTTTGAAAATCTTAATTTTGGGAAAACTGAGTTCAAAACATGTGTTTTTGAAAAACATTTCATCTTATACTCATGCATTTTATTCATAAAATTAAATGCTTTGAGGAGTTTCTTGTGGACACGGCCACGTGACACCTCTCAGGAAGGGTTTTTAAGAAAAAGAAAGGTTTGATTTTGGGGGTATTTTTTTACTAGAAAAATCATAAGTCTAAAAAAAATTTGAGGAATTGCAACTTATTTTATTATTTTTTTTTAAGGGAAAGCAAAACAAGAAATAAAAACCCTTTCTTTTTTATTTGATTGACTCAATGGATAAGGAAAACGGTCTACGTCCACCAAGGACAAGTTTGGGGGTCAAATTACGCCGAGGGAAGGTATGAGGCACCCACGCACGCCCGATATGTCTACCGGCCTCTACTAAATAATTAAGGACTATTTGATATTCAATTAATCGTTCAATGAGCACAATATTATTAACCAAATTCATTACACCAAATCAAGCAAGTAGTTGATTTTATGGCATGTTGGCCTAGAGCTAGATCATAACACAAGATAACGATAAATAAAAAGAAGCGGCAAGTTAATAACAAAACAAAATGATGACCAAGAAATTAACGAGCATGTTAAGAAATTGACATAACAACTACTATAAAAAACATGTGTAAACTTAAACTCTTCCAAGATATGATCTGAGCAATATGAGAACATTTCATTTTAAGGGAACTAGAGGGATTATAATTTTTTAAAGAAAAGAGTGGGGCCAAATCTGATTAGCTTGTGGTTTAGTTTTGATTTGAAGTAAAAGAAAAAAATGTTATTTTTATTTCTGTTTGTGGAAGCCGAAAACGTAGACCTGATAAAAACAAAGTGTATTTTTATTCTTGTTGTAGAAACCGAAAATCAAGGACTTACTTTTGACATGAAGTAAGAAATAAAGTATGTTTTTTTATTTGGTTTGTGGAAACCGAAATCATGGGAGTTGTTGGGAACATAGGTCTAGGAAACTTGATGAGCTAAGGTGTTTCAAAAAAACAAAACATGTCTTCATCACAAGCATTGGTCCACCTTTTAAAAAGTCATGATTTAACCCCACTCTTTAACTTATAGCTTTCCTTTATTACAACCAATTTTTGCTCTTTGTTCACAAGGCAGCCAAGTTTCAACTTTAACATTCAGACTGAAAATGAAGCACCCAGCAGAACAAAACAACTGAAACACACAAGAATAGAGAATGGGAAATTTGAAAACATACCTAGCACCCTTGGACAAGTTTGACGGCGACTCCCCTGAGACAAACAGCGACGACAACGGCATTCTCTGATGGATGGTCCTCCCCACCACGCGACACTCCACCGGCCATAGTTGACAAATAGGTGCTAAAAATCCGTGTACAATGTGGGATTTGTCCCCCTTCAGGACCGGATTTTTTCCCAAGAAAGCTCAATCTCCCAATGTTTTTTTTTTTTTTTTGTGTTTTTTGAAAGCTTTTTTGAAGATTAGAATGTAAAGAGGTGATGAAAATGAGTTTTAGAGATGAGAAAAAAAAATGGGTCTCTCCTAGTTCTAGAATCCAGTGGAAAACAAAAATGGTTTCTTTGTTTTCCTTTCCTTCCCCCCCCCCCCCCTTTTCTGTTCTTTTCCCGGCCTTATATGGTTTGCCCCTCTTTGTTTTTTCAAAATTTCAAAATCCATGCCTGCCCTCACTGGAACAGTGCTATGACAACTAGGACAAAAAATCCTCCAGAAGAGGGCACGCTGGACCTGCTTAATGTGGGAGGTGTCTGTCCTGTGTACCCAAAGTGTGCCTTCTCACCATTCTGTTGTGTTTTTTGTCCTTTTCCTTCTTCCCCACTAAAGCTAAGTTTACACCAATATATTTTGAAATAAAATGCAATTGTTTTTAAGTTAAATTAACGGAGAAGGAGATTGAGGGACAAAACTTGATTTTTTTTATATAACTTTCAAAAATTAAGGATTTTGTGGAAAAAAAAAAAAAAAGAGGCATGCATGGATTAAAATAAAAATGGTTGGTTCAAATGCACTTAAAATAAAAAATTGACAGTTAAAACTAAGAATAAATAAATATAGGAGTTAAAAAAAAGTAAAAAAAGTAAAATAAAGATGTGCCAAATAAGAGAGAGATTAGGGAGTTATACATATCATTTAATCAGTTCATCATTAGGGAGACGCATACGCAAAAGGTATGCATTATAATTGAGGAACGAAATAGGGTGGCTACATTTCTGCATCAAATTGCTATATTTTTTTCAAAAACTGATTTTTCCAGAATTTCGACCGGTCAAACCTGTTTTTCGATCGATCGAAATTACGATTAAAATTTTGGTCAGCCTCTGTCTGTTTCGATCGGTGCTCGATTGGTCTTCGATCAATCGAAGCATTTTCAACCAATCGAATCTGTTTTTCGGTCGTTCGAAAATCGTGTAGAGATTTTTTTTTAAAAGGATTCTTTTTCACGTGTTCAACTCACTTTTCAAAAGTTTTTCAACTTTTTCTCTCTCTCTATACGATTCGGTCAAGGCTCCAATTCAGATTTTTGTCGTTTTCCTCCATTTTTTTTTGCAAGGTTTTCCTCTCCCAAGGCCGGTAAGACCTTTTTACCCTTTCTTTTGCATTTTATTTCATGATTCATGCATAGATTCATGCATTTAAGGGAGATTTTCGGACCTATGCATATTTTGGGGTTTTTGATGATTCAAGCCATTTTTTCTAAAATTGATCAATGGGTTTTTGTCATACAATGTTATAATCATGGGGTATTGTGTTTATTTTGATCAATTTGGTGTTTTATGAGGAATTGAAAATTCTAGGGCTTGTATTTATCCGAATTGGGGATTTTGTTCAAATTAAGTTTGATTGATGAAATTGGCTTGTTGGTTTGATGCATTTGATCATTCTAAATTGTTAACTACCATGTCTGAAGATCAATTGGTCAATTTAGTAAAATATTCTACAAGTGGTTTTTTCAAAATTTTGGAGTTTTTGTTATAAACTCTTTGCTCAAGCTAATTTTGTGATTCTAAACTTAAACTTGAACTTGTTGTCACTGCATTAGAGCATGCATCATGACATTTATCTGTTCATGCATCATATAGTTTTTTTTTTTTTTTGTGCTAACTTGCAGTCTGCCTATTGTGTTTTGTTTTGTTCTTTCTCTTGTGTCTCTGTCCCTATCCTAGCACTATGCCTAGGAAGACTAGAGCCAATAGGTCATCCTCATCTTCTTCTGCCCCTTCCTT
This sequence comes from Castanea sativa, assembly GCF_040712315.1. Taxonomy (NCBI): domain Eukaryota; kingdom Viridiplantae; phylum Streptophyta; class Magnoliopsida; order Fagales; family Fagaceae; genus Castanea; species Castanea sativa. The sequence goes on along the minus strand of NC_134019.1, from coordinate 40,172,357 downwards.
TGAGAGTGACAGATTCTTGAGTGCGAAGCACCAAGAGACCTTTGAGACTCTTAACCTTAAGAGAAAGATTTAGGCTGAGCGTAGGGTTCTGTTAGATGAGCTTGATCCTGCCATTAGGGCAAACTTTGAGCGTCGAGGCTGGTTGCCTCTTCTGGATTTTGATTCCCCCCCTTCCAGCCATCTTGATTAGAGAGTTCTATTCGAACCTCTCTATTCATGTCTATGATTCCAACACTGTCCTTAGGAGTTGGATTTGTGGTGATGAGTACACCACTACCCCTTCGGTAGTGGCTGATGCTCTTGGGGTGCCTATTGTTCAGCATCCTGTTTACCCGTATGATGTGTCTCCTCCCTTAGACGACATCATGCTATACATCACTGGTACTTCTATCCGGTAGGGTTCTGATCCTCGGATCACTACTACTGAGCTTACTGAGTCTACCTATCTTTTCTTTCGAATAGTGTGTCATTCCTTGTGGCCTATTTCTCATCTGCACACCATTCCTTTGGAGCGATGTGCGTTTTTGTATGCTCTAGTTACAGATGCTTCTATTAGTTTTCCTCATTTGTTTCTTCGTTCTTTGAATGAAGTTTATAGGAGTTCTTCTTCGGCTCATGCTTTTTTTCATCCTATTTTCATTCATAGGATTTTGTTGTTCTTAGGCTTAGCTGACTTCCCCGCTTCTGAGCCCGTATACATTATTGCTCCCATCGGTGCCACTTTTCTTAAGCAGAGGGCTGCTCAGATGAGAGAGTGCTCTAAACGTCCTAGAGTTGAGCCTTCTAGTACCGCACCCCCTTCGTCTTCTACAGGTTTTACTTCTGGTGAGGAGTCTGTTGATCCTATAAGTGCTGCTGCTGCTGCTGTTGCTGTTCCTCCACCATCGACTTCGGATGACCTTGACATTCGCCATACTTTGGAGACTGTCGTGACCGTTTAGGCGGCTCATGGTCAGATTTTTGTGGACATGCTTGATGAGATTCGTGCTTTGCGAGCAGATTTGGCGCGTCTTAGACATTCGCCTTCGCCACCTTCTTTTGATGATGGATTGATTGCCCTTTGACATTCCGTCACAAAAAGGGGGAGCACAGTTGTGTACTTTTGAGCATTTTTTTTGTAGTTAGGGGAGACTTTGTTTTTGTGAGCCTGTGGAGATTAGATTGTATCTAGGTGCTTCACTTTGTATTTACTTTTTTGGCTCTTGATGTATTCTTGTTAGGGAGAGATACATTCATTTTTATATATGGTTCTTGTTTCACTGCTTATTGACCTATGGCTATGAGTTATTCATCAATATGTCTATATTTTGTGTTTTGTGAAATCAAGATGTCTATTTTGTTTACTTGAATTTTCCACACATACGTTTATCTGTTTTGTTTAGTGTTTCAGGAAATAAACAGGTTTAGTGTTGTCTACACTTGCAATTGATGGATAGTAGTTAGGATTGGATTTGTTATAATGGGCATTTTTTTTTTAAAAGGGCTTTTCTTTGTTAACTTTGAGCTTTTAGTTGTGTTTTGTCACGGATTGCCAAAGGGGGAGTTTGTTAGGTTCTAAGTACGTAGGAACTAATGTATTAGAACTCTAATGTGTATTATTGGCAAACCATGATCAAAACAGGTGTTTAGTCTTGTTTTAGACTTGCTCAAAGTATGTCATTCATGTAAAGTTGGAATCGAGTTAACTGTAGAAGTTACTATGTAAATCTGCCTGCCTCGATCAATCGAGAATTAGACTCGACCGATCGAAAGTTGTGTAGATTATTTTTTTTCTGCAGAATTTCCAACTCAGCCCTAAGCCCATATGACGTGTAGGGTTTTATGTTTTGCCTTAAGTATAAAAGGAAAATCCTAACCACGTTTTTGAGGTTGCTCATATTGCTGTTTGTGTGAATCTCTTGTGAGATCTAAGAGGTGCTTGCCTTCACATAAGCTTAGGATTATCAAGAGGAAGATTTCTTCGAGAACTTGATGATCATTCAGTTGCTGCCATAAGAGCTTAAAGATACACAAGCGGGAGTACTTGTTCTTGCTGGAGAATCCAAGAATGAAGGAGTCTGTGGTCTTGGAGCTTGCACGTGATCGTGTCAGTAAGTTTTCTACTGGTGGGTAGCAATAGGATGTTAGTGGTCTAAGTCGCTATTGTACAAATTTTGATTCTTTCATAGTGGATTCAGGTTTACCTTGAGGATAGCTAGGTTAAATCCTCCCCAGGTTTTTTACCGATTTGGTTTTCCTGAGTCCTCATATCTTTGTGTTTTTATATTCCGCACTTTACATTGATATGATTATATGATTGTGTTAACCTAGATCTGAAATTTGGACCAAGTAATAACTTGGCTTGTTAACTAGGTTAATCCAATTGTGTTTTAAGGGGTCTAAAAACTTTACAGAATGTTTTAAAAATTAGGATGAAAATGAGAGGAAATAATTAAATATGTTTAAATAGACAAAGTTACCCTTATTTGAAAATGGACTTGCAACATTGGTCTATGATTAATATGATTAATTTGTTAGATTAAATAATTATAACTATAATGTGCAATATTTTTATGACTTTTTTTCTCCTCAAACATGGATCATTAGCTTTGTTTTTCAAGCATTTGTCTCAGGTGATTTTTACTCTCTATTGAAAGCACACAAATAAAATTAAAAAACCTCATTTTTTTTCTTTTCTTTTTTATACTAAAAAAAACCAACCTTAATTGATAATAATTAAAATAAGAAAAAAAAATGTTTGGTTTGTTTGTTTACCGAAAAAATCAACAAAATATTGAATTTTGAGTGTTTCATTTATTATTATTATTATTATTATTATTATTATTATTATTATTATTATTATTATTATTATTTAATCTTTTTTATTTTGCTTAGCTCTTGAATTTAATCTTTGAGGATTTAGAGGAATTGAAAACCAAAAAAAAAAAGAAGTCAGGGAGAGTGACTCTATGAATTAACTCAAAAATAAGATCCTATTATATAATTTAAACTCAGTGTTTGCCCACTTACTATTCAAAGAGTAAACAATAGATCACAGCTGAAGTTCAAAAAAGAAAGCAACCCAAAATTCTCAAGAGAATATCCCTACTAACTACTAAGCAATAGCACACAAATTTCAACAGCTCTAATGTGACTTTAACCAAAACAAATGACAATAATTTCTCAAAAAGTGCAGAATTTCACACCCTAAAACATTTAAATTTCAACACTTCTCTTTAAATTTTCCATCCTGTAAGAGTTAGAGGTCCTCTTCAGTTTAAGAAGTTCCTGTTTTCACTTTCAAAGGAGAAATAAATAAAGGGGAAGAAGCTAAAATACAAAGCAAAGGGACCACAATCATTATACTACTAAACAAAAGGAATAAATTTGAGAATAATGACAATTAACCATTCAATCATAAATAAACCCATACAGAGCATAAAAGTTCTAGTAGTACTCATGGCATTACATTCTCTTAAACCTGTAGCTTCTTTCAGCAAGCCTAAATTTGAAACATTAAACAAAACATACGATTCAAATACTAACTTGACTTTCTTCTAATACTCATAAAACCAGTACAATCACAATAACAAAGTGCTGAAATAACCAGAACAAGCCAAGGATGTCACCTTTTTACAATATCAAAAGCACAAAAATCAATCTCAAGAGTTTACAAGTTCAATCATCAATTGAAAAGGTTTTTAGAAGATGAAATATTTTTTGGAACATTTACTCGTCTAATTGTTAGAGAAATTTAAGGATTAGACATCATTATAAACAATAGCTTCTTGCACTCTTCCACAGGATAGCCAATAAAAGCTCTTAACATATCTGGATTCTTAATAAGAAAGAGATGAGCCTTCATTCACAATCTATAATCAATTCCTATCTCATCCAAGAGATGGAACACATCGTGCTCAAGAATGGGAAGACGTGCCAAGCTCCTCTCAAAAATTAAATTTCCTTCTCTAAGTTTTGAATTTCCTTCTCTCATTGCTAAAGCAACATCCTGAATTGCCCTCATAATTTGTTCCATGTCCTCATTTTTTTTTTTTAATGTTTTTCTCTTTTTGGCTTTTGAGGAGGTTTCACCCACATTATCACAACTCTCCAAAGTAGCTTCGTTTTGAGCAACTAAATGATCAATATCTTCAATGTTTTCCAAAGAGCCCTCTCCGATTGAAGTAGCCCACCGTTGCCTCATCTCTGATGCAATTTCAGATTATTTCCCAGTTGCTTTATCTTTTCCATAAAACTCAACCAATTTGTCGTAGTTTGGAATTGGTTTGTTCTTAAGCTATTTTGCTGTAGGTTTAGCCTGTTAAAAAATGACAACAAAATAAGAATTGTATTAATACAATGAAATGACCTTGACAAGTTTGATTGTAATCAAACAATTAGCACATAAGAAATTATAGCTTCCAAAACCAATGGTGACTGATATTAATAATTATCAATTTATCATAAATAGAATTAAACCTCAATATTTAAAGTTGCAAATAGTGAAGATCAACAAAGAGAAGATAATCATTGTGAGAATTGAGAAGTCAAGATGTCTATCAAACCTCAAGAGGTTAATTTGTCATTCAATTATGACTGCTAAGAAAGGGTCACATAGTGCTTACTGCAACATATTAATTTTTACAGCTCATCTTAACTCAACTAGTACGCAAGTCCATGTTAATAGATTTTTTTTTTTGTTTTGATAAGCGCCCATGTTAGTAGATTTGTTATTGAAACAAATATATACGTAATATAAATGACAAACCTGGATTAGACTTTTCCAAACTTCTATTTCAACACTCCACGTTTAGGTGATTGGACTCCAAGCGAAACCACTCAATTCATTTTTAAACACATCATAACAATCTGACCAATTATACTTGATGGTTTTAAAGCAGTTTTCACATTTTGCTTGTCTATTGGTTTTTCAAATTTTTCTTGCAAATCCTTCACAATATTGTCATAGGCATGTGTGGTGAAGACTGAACCATTTCTATTACCTAAATGATGTTGATGCAAGAGTGCATATCAATAAGCACATCATCCATAATAGCTTTCCAATATTCTCTATCTTTCTTAACCACATCATCAGTAGTCCTTTTTTCTTTTTGACATATTTGAACCTATAAAAATATATTTGAGCAAATAAATATATTTAACAAAACCATCAGATTTAGCTGTTGTCATGTGCCAGCCCATTGAATGAAAAAAATTAACAAACCAATTTGCAAATTTAAAGACAAGCCATTGTCTTTCTTTTTTGGAACCAGAAATATTTTAATTTTTATGTTTCAAAAGTAAAGAACTAGCAACAAGAAAATGGGAGAAAAGGCAAAGCATGAACTTTTTTGCAGGCAATCCACTCCCACCCAAAATTTGTATTCCCTTATGAACAATGTATTAACAATCAACAACTCCCCTATGATGCACGGACACGGACACGGACACGGACATGGCGATACGGCAATTTTTGAAAAACAAGGACACGACACGGCATGGACACGGCAATTAAATAATTAATTAAAATTTATATTTAGGCATTTTTTTAAATATTTTTAGACATAAAATACATTTATATCTAAAATTTAAATTATGTAAGAACTACAAATAAGCAAATTAACACCCAAAGTAATACAATAATATATATAAAATGTTTAGAGTACAAACCAAAAGTTTAAATAGGCTACATTCAAGTATTCAACATCAAACTAGAAACATAAAAGGAAACCAAGCTTTAAACTGTCAAGATTACCATAGAACAAGAAGTTCAATATCAAACTAAAAACATAAAAGGATAACTAAAAACATAAAAGGATCACAGAACAACAACATCATCGTCGTCATCAATATAGTCATCATTCTCAACAAGACTTATCTCCATCTCTGGCTCATCTAGTGTGAGATAAGCAATCTCAAGCAACCCAGGTCCTCCAAATGGTTCATTTCAAGTATCTCCACTAATGTCCCACTTCTTAGAGTTTCCTTTAGTGTACTCTTCTCTCCTCCTTGAAAGAAGCTGAAGATTAGAATGAACAAACACTAAATCTTCAGCACGTTTAGGAGTAATTCTATTCCTCCTCATACAATGGATGAAGCCATATGTACTCCAATTCCTCTCAGCACATGATGATGAGCAAGGCTGTCCAAGAAGCTTTAGAGCTAAAGTTTGAAGCATTGGCAACCTGGACCCATAATTTGACCACCAAAGCATTGGATCCAAGATCCACCTATCATCCATGTTATCATCATCATAAGCCCTAATTCCTGAAAACAAACCAAACTCCATAGTAACATTCTTCCTATCATCAATATCAGGAAATAATCTTTTGAGGCACTTGTTTCTCTCCGTAGAAAGTTCAGCATCCTTGTGTGGCGCAACACGACCTCTAACTTCCTCAAGCCATTGATTAGTATAATACCTAGTTAAAAGCAAATTAGAAATGCCTAAAGAATATTTTTAAAAAAAGATTAAAGAGATAGAAAAATTACTTCGGATTCAAGGAGTGGGCTAGGCAATGAAGTGGTGTGCAAGTTTTAGTCCACCGTTCAATAAGTATAGCATTTACCACATCATAGAATGGAGACTCCTCATATTCTTCCTTGCCTTCCTGCCGGTATATTTCTTTCTTCACATTTTCTATCATGGAATCCCATATTTCATACACCTTATGGAGAATGGGTGCATCCGTGTCAGCCACTCGAAGCATCTCATAAATAGGTCCTGTGAATCTCAGAATATATGCAACCTTGTCCCACCACAAATCATTCAAAACATAATCCCTCACAGTTTGAGCTTTTCCTACATCATCTTCTCTATATGACATCCATTCCTCACTAATGACCATATTTCGAAGATGCTGTTTTACTTGAAACAATCTTTTAAGCATGATGATTATTGAAGCAAATCGGGTTTCAGCAACAGCAAGTAACTTCAAAGGGGAAAATGAATTAAAAATTGCTAATCTCATAGAATGATTTGTGATAAAAATACAAATGAAAGTTACCTCATCTGAAACTTGTGCAATCCAATTACATTCATTATATGCAACCTCATTCTGCAAAGAATTCTTAGGTGCACATATATTCCTCAAGGCCAAATTAAGGGTATGCACAACACAAGGTGACCAAAATATATGAGGATATTCAGCTTCAACAATAGATCCTGCAGCTTTCATAACAGATGCATTATCAGTAATAACTTGGACAACATGAGTATGCCCAACCTCACCAATGACCTTTAGAAAAAAATCAGAAATGAAGTGCTTGTCTTTGTACTCTTTGGTACCATCAATGAATTTGATAAAAAGTGGCATTTTCTCTGATGTAGACATAAAATTGATAAGTGGCCTTTTTTGTGGATCTGTCCACCCATCACTTACTATGCTTAAACCCCTTTCTTTCCAAGTGTCTTTAATTGATTTCAATCTCAATATGTACCTTCTCTTTATGCAACAAAGTTGTTCTTAATTTATTGTAACCCGGAGGAATATAGCCCGCTAAATTATTATTACATGCAAATTTGATCATCTCAATCCAATACGGGTTCTTAGCAAAGTGAAAGGGTAAACCAGTAAAATAAAATGTCCTACCAATAAGAGAATCTAATTGCTCTCGACATTGATTGTTAAAACACATCTCCAAAGTAGGATTCCCAACCCCTTTTTTTCTGGAAAAATGGATGACTTGTAGCTATACTACTGAGAGTAGGACCCAAATGAGGACTACTAGGAGAATCAAATGGTAATGACACTAGCTTAGGCTTCTTCAATCTACGCAAAGATTCCTCATACGCATCTTCTAATTTTTGCATTTCATTTAGATACTCATCTCCAACCTTACCACATGGTTTGTATTCCACAATTAGACAGTTTTAACAAGTGTGCCTTCACCCTTGAATAAGACCCCTTAAAAGTTTTTTCACAATAGTTACATCTGAAAGTAACATTCCCACCACCAGCAGCTGCTTTTTCTAACTTAGTAACATATTTCCATAGAAGAGCAACTGACTCAGTTGATTTTTCACTTTCAATATTCATTTTAGTAAATCACCTACAATATTTAAGTAATTTAACTTTAATAAATAAATTAAACTATGGCAGTAACAACTAACAACATTATATCATATGGCACATAATGTAACAAAATCCCAGTATATCCCACTCTCACGGTCACACAGTGACCGTGAAAGTGGGATTAAAAAAAAAACGTTGTAAGTTATAACTTAAATAAAGCAACCCATCCCATTCACCCAACCAGCCAAACAAATATCTGAAAGAACACCCAAAAAAAAAAAACAGAGAAAAGCTTAAAAAGAGGTCGGACTAGAGTTGTCCACGCCGAGAGAGAGAGATCGAAAGGGACAAGGATGGCGTCAACGTCTATGGAGCTCGCCGATCGGCCCGATCTAGCTCCGGCGAGGGACAGAGGTCAGCAGCACAGCGGGCGGAGATCAGAGGGAGGGTCGGTGGGTTAAGAACTAAGAAGTGAGAGTTTGAGATGTGAGTTTCGGGCAAATGAGTTCTCAGACTTTTGTTTTAGGGTATATCATGAAATCAACGGTATTGGTAAGTCCATCTGTCAAAATCTGTGATTTTCCTTCTTCTTCTTTTTTTCACTGCTGGCGTGTCAGACGTGTCGAAGCCGCGTCGGCGCCATGTCGGAGAAGCGAAAAAAAAAAAAAAAAAAAAAAAAAAAAAAAAAAAAAGACATTGCTCGGACACCAGAGTCCGGCAAATCGTACCGGTTCCCGTGTCCGACACGTGTCGGACGCCGACACATCGCCAAAAATGGCATGTCGGTGCAACCCAGCAACTCCCACTTTCCTAGTGCAGTCCCCAATTTAAAATGCCATATTTACACATTATCCATGGCTAGTGCAACATGTTACGTAGTGACAACAATTTTAATGTCCTAGCATGGTAGAGGGAGAAGGGGGAAAAAAAGAAACAAAAAAAGGATTATGCCATTGAGCACGTATGTAAAATAGGCTTGACACCAGCTGGTTGTTACTTCTTATAAAATAATAAGATAATGTATATAACCAAGGCAGACCATCTTGCATCTCAAAAAGGCAGATATATAAAGTTGATGTAATAAAAGTTGACTTCTCTTTTACATCCAAATTCCTGTACTAAATTTAAAATGGGATTTATGTAAACCTCTTCACGGTTCACACCAGTTGGTTTTTCTCACATGCTTCTAAAAACCAAGAAACATGCATACAATAGTCAACTGTATCGTCATCAGGCTTTATAGCAGTGGTTAATGCAAGATAGTAAAAATACCCATTAAAGATGGATGGAGATTTCTGGGGAAAAAAAAAGTTCTTATATGTAACCTTATTGGTAATTTGGTACGCTAGTTATTTCCATGGCCAAAGAAAGGCTGGTGGTGATGTCGCAATGGTTTCAAAGGGTTTATTTGAAATATGCCTGTGTATTTTAAAAATAAAGGAAAAGTTTACCGATAATTAATTAACAATTATTTTAAAAGCACTCATTAACCTGACCTCAAAACTAAATATGAAGATAGAAATTGTGCTATATTTTGAAGAGAAATATGTTGTATAGACAAAAGTTTGCGAGAGTTTGGATTAAAAAGAAAAGAGTTGGATCACCTGGAGGATCTTTAATCACCATCTTAAATTAAAAACATACAAATAAATATTATTATAGATTTATCAAGATAAAATCTCTTTAAAAATTGTACCATATAGACATATAGTGGGGATCCACCCTGGCTTTCTATCACGAAACATTTACTATTTCCCCCATCTCAAACATGATATATGGCTTTCTAAAACCTTATTCCTCTATTAACTAATAAAAACTATGGAAAAAAAAAAAAAAACCCTTGACTACTCAGAATATCAAGAATTTACCAGTTCAAGAAGCACTATTAGAGAGAGAAAAATAATAATATAAAACGTATAAACCCACAAATAATATAACCACATAAACCCAATCTGAAGCAGTCCACATATAAATTCTATAATGCCAAGAAATGAATCACTTGCAAGGGGTGAACTTGCATGAAACTTGTCCATGACCAGAATTGGCTCTCCTGAACCGCAGTGCAGTGAGAAGGACATTTCGATTGGAGCCCATCAATGCCCAATTCATGCGTTGGATCACACCAATTGCATTGTATGGAAATTGAAGGCTATTATATGAGTTGAGAAAAGCAGTGGTCCCTTCCCTTAGAAGAGTCCTATAAGGGTCTCCTCTTCCTTGTAGGCCTTGCCACAATGTCATGTCTGTCCCATATCTTCTAGCCGCAAGCAAACCAAAAGCAACTGCTACCTTTGTGTCTGGGTTCACTGCCCTCCAGTAACACTTGTACTCAGGCATTGTCCAATTGCTGTGAAATCACATAAACCAATCATGGGTCATGATCATACAATAGATTTAACTTTTAAGCCCTATTTTTCCTTCTAAGAAGAAAATAAGAAGTATAATTTGAATCTATGCTCTTTGTGAAAGAATTAGATGATAACACTGAATTACAAGACTCTTGACATATTTAAGCATTATTTAGAGGTAACGGAATTTTCATTTTATAAAAGTAGGTCTCTATCTAAGATCAATTTTACATCCCCTCATGTAAAATGGAGTAAACCTTCAGAACCATCACATTAAAGTTGCATGAAACCTAAAAGTAACATTACTAGTAACTAGCAAGTAATAGGTTCATAAAATGGAAATGTTCAATTCAATCTGAAAGTGAACAAATTTATGACCAGGAGCAATGCCCTAGCCAACTAACAACAAACAATTGTCCTTAATTACTAGAAGAAAATTTATATGACAAGTTCCTCGTGATGCTCTCAAGTGATGCTACTATATTACTTTTGTTCGCTGAAGATGTTACTATATATGTTACGAATTCACTAGTCCTCAATCCAAAAAAAAAGGAAGTCACATGTCCAATTATTTGCTTTGTGGGTTCTAGGCTTCTAGCTTCTAATGGGAGATGCCGGATTTAGATATTTAAATCTCTTTATCACATGAATTTTACCAAAGGTAATTGTCGTGTGCTCACATGTACATGGTAAACACCTGTAGTTATACTCTTTGAAGCCGGGCATATGTAAGTTATCATGTACATACAAAATTGGTGTGTCATTTATTAGTTACATGCAGTATTTCTCTCATATTGTGGAGGCTCCACGACTTATGAGATCCACATCATGTAAGAGAGATGTTGTATATAACTGTACATATGATGCATTTTTGTGCAACTAGGTTTTACCTTTAGACCTTGGTCAGCTTTCTTGCAAAAATAAGGTCATTTTATGATAATAAAAAAATTAAATTTTCTTAAATCTATATATAAGTGGACATGAAATCCCAAGTGTAAAATTAGTTTTTATATATGTTATAAAGTAATACCACATATAATTTGCATTTTTCAAAATTATATCTAAAAGGATATTTGTCCATTTTTGCATGACAAAATGGAAAGGACTAAGTGTCGTGTTGGGTTAAACAAGCATGATGTAATTATGTACTATTAATGCAATTATGTTGTAATATCTTACTAGTAAAAATAAGCTGTCAAAAGTTTTGTAATTCAATGATAATTCACCCATAAAAACAACTGAGGTTGAAATTCTTCTCCCTTACGTATTGCCAAAGATTAAAAAGTAAAAGCCTTAGTGTGGTCAACTTACTCATGTAGGCATGCTGAAGCTTCTGAGAAAGGTATTGTTGGCATTGGAGGCAGTGGTGGCAATGGAGGCAATGACGGCAATGGAGGCAGTGGTGGCAATGGAGGCAATGATGGCAATGGAGGCATTGGTGGCAGTCCAGGCATTGGGGGAAGCTTGAAAGGCGGAGGAGACACCACTGGTGTTACCGGTGCAGGCACAGGGTTAGTTGACCTTGGGCAAAATGACATAGGCTGAGCAGGCTGAGTAAGCAAAGGATCCACTGTATACATTTCCATGTCAAACATCCTAAACATGAGTCTAAGATTTTGGGCAGGTCCAGCAGCTGAACCACAACCTGTTGAACCCTGTCCACTGCCAGATACTTGTGCATAACAACCACTCAAGTCCGGGGAACCATCAAACTTCATTGCATAGCTTCCAAACCAATTTGTAGTCTCTTCCCTTGACATTGTGACTTGTCCATTACTATTGGCACAGGCAACTGTAACTTTAATTCCTGCATTTAACAAACTGTATTATTTAGTTCAAATTACATTCTTATGTTATATATGGTCTCCTAGAAGTTATATGCCCCTTCTTTAATAAATACAACATAAAAGGAACACAACCACTTAAAAACAAAACCAAAAGCAAGAAATATATATATATATATATATATATATATATATATATATATATATATATATATTATTTGGGGTTAAAACTGTTAAAGTGTACTTGGAAGTCAACAAGAAATTATTCATAATGTCAAATTTAAGTACATTCCTTGAGTGTGTTGTATCAAAAGGACCTTAGATAATACCATTTATATTGTATTGTCAATGCAACCACCTAAGTTTTATTTAAGTAAATCATGAACTATTTCTCAATTGGGAAATCTTACACAATTGAGGACTTAATGGCTCATAACAAATGTCCAAGCCCCATCCACCAAATGGCATTAGATGACAAGTATGCCCTCTAATACCATCCAAGATTGATGACTTGGTTTAACTGAATAAGGGTATAATATATGGAACTGCCAAAATAAAAGAGATTTTATGCTACAATATTGTACAGGAGAGAATATCTCAAACATAAATGAAGAATGTTGTAGGTAGGGGCTGTGGATCTCACCATAAATGGGATAATCAAAGAGGGACCTTTGGCCATCTTTGCACTGGTCACAGAAGACGGTGCCAGTGACCGTGGCATCTGACTGAGCTCCATCAATGGCTGCAGCAAGAATGAGGATACCTATGAAAAAGAGCTTCTCTAGCAAATCCATGAAGGTTTAGAAACTGTGGAAGGAGACCATGAAGCAAAATAGAGTTAAAAAGAGAAGGCTTGGTGTTATCAGAATGTGACCAATACACACAGAACAGTCAGATGTAAATAAAGAGCACTAGTATGAGATACTTATGTAGTTATATTCAACTCTCAACTGCCTACATTTAATGACGCGTGGAAATTTGAAATGAAAACTACTGAAACTAGAGGGAACTGTAAGTAGTACGGAACTTCATTTAAGATTAGTAATTGGGGGTAATAGACTTGCCTTGAAGATGTTGCATGCCATAGAAATTGGTCTGCTATTTTCAATTTTTATGACTTATTGTCATGAAGATCCTGTTGGTTTTATGTAATCGATACATGATGGAGATTTCAGATTATGTAGGGAGGAGACTTAAAATTCTTTAGGTTTTAATTGCAGTGGTTGAATATTTGGCACCTAGTAAGGCAATTGGTTGGGAATAAGGAGGAAGTCTTGTAGAGCAGCAGCAACAACAACAACAACAAAAGAGAGATTTTTTTTTTAGATTTTTTTTTTTTTAACAAGTGGGAGTGGGTGGATTAACCGAAAGCTTAAATTTACAAGTTTAGGTCCAATTATGTTACATTAATTCCCCAATTTCTTTACCTTTCATTCATGTGGTAATGGTATTTCCACCCTTTGTATAACTCACATGTATGTAAACAACAATTTTCCTCTTACGAATTATTATCTCTCTATTGCCTTCCAGACCTCTCTCTTTCTGGGCCACAAACAAATCTTATTAACATGGTAACCAATTTATTAAGCATATATCAAACTTGCATGCTCATTCATTGAAACAACATACATCCACCTCCAATATCCTATTACATGGAATCTCAAGTTGCATCATTCAATATCCTATTACAACAGTGCAATCGCACTAGTTAGAACCACTGCTATAGCCTATATAGGTCTACAGGTGTAGATTTAGGGTTTTATATAGGTCTGTAGGTACAATTTTAGGGTTTTTGGTGGCGATTTAAAACCTCTAAGATAGGTCCTGTATTTTGTAGTCATTCTTCATTGATATAGCACCCTTGTCAATACTAAGGAGGGTGTTTGAGAGAGTAGTTTAAGTTATGTTATTTGGGTGTTTTTGATATACGTGTGGATGAAAAAGCGTGTAGAAAATAGATATATATGTAATGTTATTTAAAATGTATGAAAATGTGTTTAAACTAGTTCACATTATTAGTAACGTAGCATGCCAAACAATAGTTGTTTCTTTCTATTTCCACCTTGCATTTAATGTCTATGACCCGCAAGGTATTGAGATCATGAAATACGATTTAACCAATATCAATATCTTAATTTTTACCGCAAAGAAATGCCAAATCAATAATGTACTCAATGAGTAAAAGTTAACGATAACAAAATTTAATTTCTTTCTGATCACGAACCGACACTGGTCTGAAAGAGATTGACAAATTTATGATCAAGGAGTGGACGGACCACACATGGCCCTACAGATATAATTGTTAAAAAAAAACTCCATTGAATGCCAGCTTCTAATACCCTGAGTATATTTGTTGGGGTGATCAAAAAACATAGCATAAAGTGAATCAAATATGCTAGTATTAAATATTATTTTTACTCTTTACAAGGAAAATAAAGTCCAACTATACATAAATGGAAAAACACATACCACGTTAACTCTATGCTTATTAAAATTGAGAAAAATTAAGGGATACCTGTATTAGTTTATGAAATATTTTTAAAAACATTTTAAAGACAAATAAAAAAAATAAACAAATTTTTTTATATCTTTTTATATTTCTCATTAAAGTAATATTAAAATTTTCCAAAAATTATTATTAACAAATGCTTTAAATGCATCCGTTAACATAACTCAAAAAAATTGAGGGAAAAGTTAAAGCAATGTCCCATTAGTTTAAAAAATATTTTTAGAAACATTTATGGAAAATAAAATAACTAATTTTTTTAATAGATTTTTATGTCACATAAAAATGATATCCAAACTTTCTTAAAATAGTATATTAACAAATGCCCTAAGGTCATCTTATTACTACTTATCAAAACTCATCTATGCTAAGAAAGCATAAATATTAGTAGGGAGTGACGCAGCATATATCCACAGCCTTAAATTCCATCAATTCTTGTAAACCTAGCTAATTCTTGACACATTAGGCATGCCCATTAAATGATTTATTATCAAGTCAACAAAAAGATGTGACTTGTGAGCAGGGGCAGAGCCAGAACTTTGGGTTAGGGGGGCGGTTTTACTGTTGACTGTGTGCAGTGATTTCAACCTCTGATTCTGATACTTAGCTGCTAAAATTTTTTTTTTTTTTTTTTTGTAGGTAAGAACAAAATTATTTTTGTTTATAATTTTTTTTAAAGGGCAAGGTTATTTATTTTGGATAAAATTAGTTAATTGAGCTTAATTTTTTTTTTAATTTTACTCGTAATTTTTGTTGTTGAGCCTTTTTTTTTTTTTTTTGGCTTGTATATTTTGTTTTAGATTTTAGATCTATAAATTTTTTATGGTCACTAAAATGAGGAAAATGCTATAAGTTTTTTATAAATTACTTATGTAATAAATGGTTATTGGTAAGTAAAAAAATGATGTGAGTGGTATGTCCATATGCGAATCAATAAAAATTTGCTGCCAAAAAAGTTTGTAAAAATGTTATAAAAAAGTTTGTAAATATAACATTAGTCTTAAAAGAATCAATGATATTGTTGAAGGGAAATAAAATGTAATTTTATAGAACAAAATTCCTAAAATTAATACATATATTTTTTTTTTTTTTTAAATTAGCCCCCCCGGTCCAACCGTCCAAGGGTAGTTCCGCCCCTGCCTGTGAGGGTGAAAATGGCAAGGTGTGTGAACTGTGAACTGTGAAGTGTGTCGCACCTAACTCCTTCAAGGCAGTGCTCATTTTCATATGTTCAAGACGTGGGCAGCTGTATAGCCGTAATACTTGACGCTTTAGGTAGCGGTATTAGTTGGCCATCAAAGTAGGAGTAAGCATTGATGAAAAGCCTAGCTAGCTAGAGAGATCAAAGATGTGCTCATGTGCTACAATCCATTCCCCATAACCTCTCTTTTCAACTACATTGCACATGCTCAGATATATATAATGAGACTCAAACTTCATTTTGGGTCCTTCTATGTGGGACCATTCTCGTGTCCTTGTGAACATAAATTGGTATCCAAGATAAATTTAAAAAAATGAGCTATGCTATATCCACATTTTTTTCAAAACATGTTAAGGTAGTAAGTTGTAATTGATCTAATATCATTTTCACGTATGTTTACCACAAACACAAATTTACACACGCCAATCACAACTTAGCCGACAAATTATAAAATTATGTGTTTTGTAAGTGTCGTTGGACTTTCCAAGTCCATTTAAATTCTCTATCGTATAAGTTAGGAGATTCATTAATGGAACCATAAAACAACTCAATAATCTATTTGTTTCGGCAAAAATTATGCTTTACAATTTCCTATGACAAGTACACAAAATATATTAAGTGTATTTTTAGTTTATGGCAAAACATTCTTAAGGAGGTGCAAGGATATAGAGTCCATATTGATTGCTCAATTTGATCAACTTGCAGGTAGTTGAGCTCGTGATCAAGTTGAAAATTAATATTCTAATGGCCAAACTAGTATTGATCAACATACAGAGCCAAGATTGTGATCGAGTTGAAGATTCATAGATCTGAATGAATCATGACTTCTCATTGGCCAAACTAGGCCAAATTAAATACTTTGTTCAAAACAAATCACTCTAAAACTAAGTTTTATTTTATTTCACATAAAGAAACAATTTCTTTGGCTGGTTATTATTTTGGAAGAGAAGCAAATTTGTGGTACTAGCTAGTAGCTACTCAAGGAGAAGGAATATCGTACATATTTAAACCTTATAGGTTTAGATAAATTTCATTTAAACATATTTGTGTCATGTGTGCTCAAACAACATTAGAAGGATAGCAACAAAAGGTTTAAATGGTTGCAATTAAAAAAAAAATTTGAGGTTTAAATGAAACTAGTTGAGAGCTTAAGGTTTAAGTGAATTCTACCCAAAACTCTAAGAATTGAAATATAATTTATCCAAAATATTATTAACTTTAGAGATATATTTTCCTTGAAGAAAACCAAATGCTTCTCTTTTATGAGTTTTTTTTCTTTTTTCTTTTTTCTTTTTTCTTTGTGAGGTACCACCCATACAAATTTCATGCACTTATTCACTTTTCATAGGTGTGACTGATCTTCTTTTTTTCTTTTTTTTTTAAATAGAAATTTTACTCTAGTCTTATTTAAGTGTATAGGTATATGAAGGTCTTTCTTAAAAACTTGAACTTCGGCCCTTACCCCCTACACCTCACAAGTATTTATACTTGTAGTGTGCGATATGTACAGTAATAAGTGTGGCTGATTTAATGGCGGAAAAATCTATTCAAGATCTCCTCCAAAACCATAATGAGAGAATGTAATTATATCAACCACAACTTCTGCTCAATCTCCGCGTCTTCAGCGTCAAGTTGAATGACTAAATGCAAACCATTGCCTCCGTAGCTCAGCTTTCACACTGGTGGTGGTCCCGATGATTCTTGCAAACCTTTTTCCTTTATGCTGAAGATTCTTGAAAACCCATTAACTTCCATTGGAATCTATAATAATGCCTCTACCAGCAATTCATGGGGGTTCACTTGAACCACAATCTGTGTACAGTACATACCAGCCAACAGCTGGCTTGTTCCTTCCACCTAACAGCTATTTCGGTTCGATCAGATTTCTGATAATTACCGCAAACTATGTAAAAGAATCTCAACACTTTTTTTTTTCCCTTTTTTTGTGTAATTTCCTTCTTCTTTTTTTTTGTGTAATTCAATACTTAGGAGTGTAATTCAATAGCTAGTACTGGAAAGGATTTCAGTAATAATATTTTTATTAAAAATACTAAAAAGTGTCCATTAAACTATAAAACTTCTAAAGTAAATTACAATTTACCCACCGATGAGTTGACTGCCTACATGTGATACGAAATTTGACATTTTATCCACCTAATATTAGTTCAGTTAGAGTTCCGTAACATATCTTTGATAAAAATATGGCTAAATATATAATTTTGTTCCAATTTTATGTTTCTTTCCTTTAAAAATTTAAAAAAAAAAAAAAAAAAAAAACATAAAAATACATCTACATGTAAACAACTTAAATTTCAATAAATGGTAATTTAACCATCTCTTACGCTAAAACTTCTAACACTCACTTCTCCCTATAAACATACACAAATTACGACGTCCTTTTAACTTTGAGCTGTATCATTTGTGAAAGGCTGGTTTGTAAAGTTGGGAGTTCTCATGGGCCAAGCATGCCTTTCATTCCAAGTAAAATTGATCCATCTTAGGACAGCCTAATCCAAGTTCAACATCCAAACCACCATGTGGCCCATGGGACAAGTGAAAGTATCGCTATGCGGCGCCATAAAAACGCTACCAGCGAGGAGCTGCTCCTAAAATTCAAAGTCCCTTCTTTCCCACTGAAAGATCATCCATAATAGATTTTAGTTAAAGAACGACTCCCCAAGAAGAGGAACTGGTTATGACCAATTCCAATTCTCAATTCTCATAGCATAAAAATAGGACAATTTCTTCTACAAAGTGTAATAAACAAAATAAAATGCTCATAAACAGTAGTAACACTTAAAGGGATAACATCCATACGTAACACACGTATAATCTCTTAATTTATTTAGTCACTGTTTCAAAACAACTGAACCGAAATCCACACACGTGATTAACATACGAGAACAAAATTTAATTGTAAATAATAATTTGAATAACACAGATGGATCTGAGTTGCAAAACCTACTACAAACAAAGCCATTTAGGCCAAACTAATGTCAGTACTTTAAAAAGCCTACCAAAATTGTCTCCATACTGTTCAACAGTGACATTCACGGCAGAACACCCAAAAACAGGATACAAATTAACCTAAGAAAAAATAAAGCATCTCATTAACCAAAAGCTTCTCACAATTTCAGTGTCTCTGTCAAACTACAGCATCGCATGTAAGATCACCTCAATTTTCTTCACCGACACCATTCTCAACATTCTCGCCATTCTCAACATTCTCACCATTCTCAATTTTCTCAGCACTGCACCCAAAAGAAAACAAATTAATAATAAAGTAAAATTAGTCATCAGGTTGCAGCAAATATGTAATGAAAGCAATATGGAGCAAGCTCAATAACTTAATCTTCTGAAAACCATGAATAGATATTCCCTAGTTTTCTAGTTACATGCATTTAATGCGGTAATATCTCTCACACTTGACATATGTATTAGAAGGGGGGGGGGAGAGACAGAGAGAGAGATAGAGAGGGAAATGGCCATGCATAATATATTGCATATTTGCATAGATGTCACGAGCAAGGTTGTCCAAAGCCTGTCCTACTTTTTCCTGCTACATCAAAATCAGAAACAATTACAACACTCCGCAATTTTCAGTGGGCAAAAAACCAACCAACATATAAGACATCAACTTCTTATACTCATGAATCTTGTGAGGTTCTCCAAAGAAACTTTCAGTTTAGAGCAGAAATTTAAATACTTCCAATCTGTATGCATGTGAATATGTAAGGATCAACGTAAAGAGGTGTCTCAAAGGGCCAAAAACACAGGTTCATAGCTGAAAAGTAGATCAACCATCTTTCATGCAGCAATGGTGTATCAGTTGACAAGAAGACACAATAGGCAATAGCTCAAAAGACACAGCACGTATGTTGAAAGCAATGAATATTTTGTTTCACATTACGACCAACCCATACAGCCTACAATTTTCACCCTCTACAATACAAAGATTTAGTCCATTCATGTCTCCATACCTCATCATGTTACCAACATGCGTCAAATGTCTCAAGAAGCAGTGAAAGCATGGTCCGTTAATCAAATGCAATGCATTCATAAGAGAGCAGGTTTAAAAACGTAATAAGATTCCCGAACCAGAGTTAGCATCAAAAACCATTGAACTAAAAAAGGTGCACGATTTCTGACTGTTGACACTAGAAAGCAATCAGCAGCACCTAAGTGACAGCAAGCATAGTCAAAACACAAACATGTCTAATACAACAGACGACATGTCAATCTTCAAGATAATAAATTCATGAACATCACATGTTGTACTTTTCGCATACAATAGCATCTTATCCCTCAAACTTTGGTTCACCAAAACCCTAGAGGCTCTCCTCACATTGCTTCAAGGTAGTCACTAAATGTTCTGACAAACAGGAACCAAGGGGGGGGTGGGTGTGGAATAAACCTGCAACTATATCAGAATGCAAGAACCAACTCTCTTTAATAATTCACATAACCTCCTTCTGCGAACAATTAAGTACATGATAGAGAGGATGACTTTGAATAGAACATAATGGCAGGAAAGAATACATGTAGCGACCGTGATTAGTCTATTCACATCTATGGCTGACACCAAAGTGTTGGGACTAAGTCTTGGTTGTAGGTGCTGTAAGTTACAAACACAGGATTTGAACCCACAACCGCAACCTTAACCTCCACCCATTCTTATGGGAGAAGGAAGCACCACTTGAGCCAAAGCTCATCAGCCTCCTCTCTCTCTCTCTCTCTCTCTCTCTCTCTCTCTCTCTCTCTCTCTCAAGAACTACTAGAGCAGATGAAACTAATACTTTCTCAAGCTAACTGAGCTGGAAAACAATACTTCCACCAATCAAACAGTAAACAAGCAGTACCCAAAAAGCTATTTCATTCACATAATTCAAAACAATTAAATAAAAACCAGTATGCATCAGAAACCAAACAAAGTAACAATCTTTCACAATCCAATGAACTAAACCAATACAGCTAATTCAACAAACCTCTGGGGACGACTCTCCACCGGTGAATCCGGCTTCCTCCAAGTCCTCTCAGTCCGATCCTCCCCCCGACCACTCCCAAGCCCGAACGACCTCCTCCTGTCCAACTTCTCCGGCGCAGTCTCCTTAATCTTCACAGCCTCCAGTTGCTCATCAATCTTCTTCCAATCCTGCCCTTTCTCCGCCAGCACATCCTCCCTCGGCCTCGCCGCCCCAAACGGATTCACAGAACGCGGCGCAGCCGCCACCGGTACAAAAACCTTAGACTCCGTCTCCTCTCCCTCCTGCTGCTTCTCAACATTCACAACAGGTAAAGTCCTCGGCTGCAAATTCAGCCTCGGCCTATCACCACCAGCAGCCACACTCTCCTCCTTCTTGTTCCTCCCCCAATTCTCCGACGAATCGGCGCCGCCATTAGAGGCAAACCCCACCACCTTCCTCTCCGAGCTAAACCTCCGCCCCTCCGTCGGCACAAACGCCTTGCTCGACCCCCAATTGTTCGAATCATCCGCCCGCGACTGCGAATTGAAGAAACCCCCTCTCTCTCCCCCTCTCTCTCCTCCTCCTCTCTCCCTCCGATCGAAACCGTTGGCTCCGATCGAAGTTTTCTTCGCGGCGCCCCAATCGTCGGTCTCATCAGCCCGAGACGGCCCCAACGGCTCCCGATTCGACTCCCGATTCCTCCTCCCCTCATCGGAAACCCTAGAAGACCCCCAGCGAGAACCCGAGTCCCCGTTACTCGAGCCATAAGATCTGAAGCCGCCGCCGAGCCGGGTTCGATCGCGCTCGATTTCTTCCTCGGTCCGCTGGCGCGGTCCAGTAGGGAGAGCCAAAAGTTCCTCAGTCGTCAAACCCTTCGGCTGCTGCTGAGACTGCTTTTGCTGAGCTTGGCCCGGCTTGTAAGTACTGAACTCCGCCAAAGACAGAGTCTGACCCTTCTTCTTCTTCGACTTGGCCGGAGCCGAAGCCGCCGCCGCCGAAAGCGAAGGAAAATCCGCGAGCGGCTCGGCGTGAATCGCGGAATTCAGCTGCTGCTGCTGCTGTTGGAGAAGCTCTTCCTCGTCGTGTTGCTCGGCGTCTAGAGCCCACGCGCCTGGTTTGGCCCATGGAGACACTGTTGCCGCCATTGTCTGCGTGCTTTTTCGCGGTGTGTTTGTTCGAAGGATTTGGGTTTGCGTTTGCGTTTTGGTTTTGGTTTGTTTGTTGATAGCGAAGAGAAAAAGGAAAGGGGGTTTGAGGGTTTTATATATATAGTGGGAGTGGATCGGACGGTGGAGATTCAATGTCAGGAGATTTTGATTTGGATGATGGAATGGACGGTTGTGATGTGAGCTTTTATGTCTGCGTAATCTTTCAGAGGATGGAAAAAAGTAGATTCTTGTTAAGATTTTTTTTTTTTTTAGTTTATTTTTAGTTGTATGGAGTCGAATAAGAACATTCGGTTTGATTTTTGTTCTGAACAACAATGATCAAATCTTTTTATTATTCTTTTGGAAAAAAAAATTATTACGAAAAGTGACAAAGAAGGGTTAGGCACACATCATCAATCAATTTTAGAAAAAAAAATTTATGAAGAGTTGACAAAAAAGTTTGTGTTTTCAATTGCTCATAAAAAATTTCTTAAAATAGTTTATTAATATATAACATTCTAACACGCATTAGTAAAATCTAAAAAAAAATGATAAGTTTATGTGTAAGTGATAGACAATCATTTGTAGTCTATCACAAAAAAGTTGTAGTCAAGAGTTGTGGTCTTAAAAACACTAAAAAAAAATGTCTATTCTTTCCCTTTTTAAGATTTAAGATTGAGCCCCACACAAAAATTTGTAATCCTCTCCTTTTCAATTTATTGGGGTTTTTTTTTTTTTTGGTTAGGTTTAAAAATAGCTATCCACATTCTTAAGTGTGGAAGTTTTACAACCCTTAATTTTTCTTATTATATTAACATTTAAAAATTATATATATTGTTAAACTTGTTTGGTGGTAACTCTAATAAAAAACAAGAAGCACTTGAAGGGAGGAAGAAGAAAATGATGGGGAGTAGAGTAGAGTTGACTGAAAATAAACAAATTTTGGATCAATCTACTCTACTCTACTCTACTTCCTCTTCCTCCCTTTCAATCCACACGGACTATAAGAATATTATTGCATGTTTATTTATTTATTTAGTTAATAATTGTGTCATTTTTAATTAAAACTTTTTAAAATAATAATAATACTTCATGTGGATCTAGCTTTCAACAATGTAGAACACGTTATGAGAGATGTTGAAGGGGGCTGGTTGCTCCGTTATATGCATGCTAATGGGGCAAGTATGTTTCTCAAATATAAGTGTAGTATAAACCTAAAAATGATTCATTTGAATGAAACTTGAGTTATTTATTAGTTCTTATCAATGATTGAAAAAATGAAAAGGGATTCTAATTCCAAGTCTTAAATGAAATGAGTGGACTGGATGGAATCAGCGGTATATAGATCCAATACAATACATAGTAAGGAAGAACTGGATGCACCTTTCTACCACACTATCTATTATACGTAGATCTATATGTAAATAGTAGGAGGTGCTCTAGATAGAGTTAAATCCAATTTTTTTTTTTTTTTAGTTTAGGAAGCTCTTGATTTTCAATCGTTAAGATGAATGCATAATTATAAATTCAATCAATGAGTTGTCCAAAAAAAGAAGTTTACTCAACGCACTTATACTATATTGTTATCAATTGCTTATCTTCTTTTTTTCCTATTAATGTAAAAATATATATAAGCATTGTATTCATTAACATGCATTGCATTAGATTTGATGTGTGTTACCAAGAAATTTGGTATATCCTTTATCCAAGCACTCGTGTCTTCTACATGTTGATATATCTTGCCAAGCATCGGATAACTTTGTTACCTCTCTTACCTATATTTTGCACTTCCCACCTCCTAAATTGTCCAAGGCTATGCTTTGCTTCATCAAGAACGTGTCCCACTCTAGATAGATTTGGTTTGTTGGATGGATGCTTACACAATTGTTGGAGAATTGCTACTTTCTAGAATTACATCCCAGACATCAACATTCCCAATAAAGCTTATTCCTCAAGCTAAAGGTAATTGCTTCTTCTTCTTCTTCTTCTTCTTTTTTTTTTTCTTTTTTTAGGATCCGACTAACGGGTGTCATAAGAAATTTAATAAAGAAACATTTAATGCAATATGTTGCAATCACTTTTTATGCTTTTAAGACACTGCATGCGTTATCATTCTCTCAATCTCATAAAATATGAAGTTATTTTAGTATATTTAATACAACTTTAATGAGTACCATCTTTTTAATGAAAAAAATATAGGTATTTTATTCATTCACTTGCATCACATCATATTGGATGTCCGTAAGCCATGGAGTTCAGTACATCCATTATCCAATCACTCAAAGGGTCACATCTTCTATATGTGGGGTAGATATTACCCAAAAAGTAGGCAACTTTCTTTGCCCTCCAACTTACATGATGCACTTCTCACCTCCTAAATTGTCTATGGTTGCTCCTTTGCTTCATCAAGAATTTGTCCCTTCTTAGATGTATTCGTTTCCTTGGACACTCACACAGTTGTTAGAGAAATTGCCTTCTAGAATCACATCCCAAACAACATTCCCGATACAATTTATTATTGCTCCCGCTACTGGAATTGCTTCAATTTCCTCTGCATCATAAACCATCCTTTCTTACTTTGCTCAAAGCACCAATTATTAGCAAACCTTTTTCATCCCTTATAACCACACCCACACTAAACAGATACCACCACATATCTATTTTATATTATTCATCTTAAACTACTAAGTTCTTGCCATAACTAGCTAATAAGACGATGAGATCATATCACATCAGGCATTGCTATTTGGAGAGTTCACAATGGCAAAGAGAAACCTTCATCCCCTTTCTCATTCTCTCCGAAATCCAAAACGAGGGTAAAAGATCCCTTTTTTAATAACTTTTTAATATAAAATGGGAATAAACTAAATTTAGAACTTTTTTTTTTTGATAAGTAAACTAAATTTAGAACTAGCAATCTATAAGCTTCAAAAACCACTTTGTTTTATGCAACTTTTGACTACCACCTTTCCAAAATTTAATCTTGGAATTATGCAGCTAATCAAGAGAGAATTGAGATGGTGTAAAACTTGTCATGATTAATTTTACAATTACTCACAAATATATTGCTTAAGATTTCACAAATTAATGGAGTCCATTTTTGTATCAAGAATATATGCTGAGGTCACCTTAAAGGAGAACTAAGGACAAGGGCCACAAAAGACAGTTTAGGGACTAAAGCATTGCTTAACCGTTAATTTGATAATGAAATTTGTTTGCTTTGTCATGTTTAGCTCTGAATGTGAACTTCTTCTCCACAGAAAACAAAAAACAAAAAACAAAACAAAACAAAAAAACGGAAACAAATAAAAACTATGAAAAATTTTACAGTCAAAGTATGCACCAGCGCATCTACCACCAACAAATCAAAAAATGGGTCAAGTTGAGTTCTTGCCAAAATTTGAAATTCGCAAAGAGAAAATTCCTGCAGCCTAATCCATGAGAATGTATATCATGCATGGGGCATATGGCATATGCATTATCTCTCTTTTAGTCTATGGATCCAACATAAAATCATGTGATCCATATGTTGTAAAAGTGACGATACATATATATTATATCTATAATTATTGCTGCTCCACAGCTTTAAAGTTCAAACCACAACGTGATGCATAATCCTAACAAGCTCATCCAGTTGGTTTTGCCAATTCAATTGGCATTGTATTCGATCCTTTAACTATGTTACTATTAATTAATCGATCGCAGTACTTTATGCTGAAAATTGATCAAGTAAAAAACACTAAATTAAACAAACTCAAAAGTGAAAAAAGAATCGAACGAGTTAAACCCTCAACTGAACCATCAATATGTACAGCAAAAAATCATGAACTGTTTATTATAGATGATGAAACCTGCCATGAGCTCATTTTAGGTATCTCCACTTCTGCTGAATGCTAATACAGCTCCAACCCCCATTTTGAGTGAAAAAAATATGGCGCATCGCCCATAGATTCAGGCATTCCAAGGACCTTGTCCCCTGGCTTCTCATGAACAAGGGAAGATATGTTGCAACCAACTATTGATATCCCAAGGTTTGTCTAGAGAAAATGAGGAGCTCATCATTCTGCACAAGCAATATCTTAACAAGTTGCAGGTTACTTCGGCGCCGTGGCCAGTGGATAATTTCTCTTGCAAGAAAAACTCATTGCTCAAGACCTTCTGAATTACGTATGGTGATCAAATGTTCATCTTCAAAACTCTTCACTGAATCCTCACTAACGTACCACGTTACAGTCCCTGCAGTTAATAGAAAAAGTACCATCATAAACTAAAGGCTTGATGAGGCAATAAAACCCCCACTTTGTAAACAATTATGAGTTCTTATTCTATCTTTAAGATTGTACGGAGGACAGCTCTAGGAGGATTTCATTTAAAAAACAGGCACAACAGTTTTTTAAGGTATTAAGGATCCCAACCAATGTACCAGAAAAAAAGGTAACAACAAAAATTATTACAGAAAATCAGCACACCATCAGTTGCTCCATCCAGGATAAATTCTATGATTAAAACTGGTGTAAAAATTATCAAGATTAGGTAGGTAGATAATTGGCCACACTGTTAATGAGCCACAAAAGGAGATAGCCTGTTATATTATTCTAATAATAACATCTGCAGTTCTGAGATAACATTCATCACCCAGACAGGCATGGGGAACCCCACAACCAATCAGGATCTAGCCCCAGTCCAAGACAGCAGCTTAATTTACAATTACCAGTTCCAAAGAAAGAGGACAAGTAGATGAGGGTACTACCCCATTGTGGTCAAATAAGTATTTACCTATATATATCTTGAAGATTACCCATAATTCTAAAAAATAATTCAGTCCTGTTCCTTGACAAACAAGTACATTTAAGAAGGCACAACAGGACCCACCATCCACGCAAACTATAGGTGCAGTCATACCCGAAAAATATATTTTTTTTTTTTTAAAAGAAAGAAAAAGATGAAAACCCTCTTTCTAAACAACCCAGAATTACCACCAGGACCTTAGGTAGGATAAAAAGCTTGCGGTCCATAAGCAATAATTTGGTTTTCTGTAATCTCAAAAGGCCTCCTTGTGAGGAATCCACTCAATATGCTAATCCAACCACTATTTCCAATGAATACAGAGAGTCTGTATCTTTACTTGTAAAATACACACTATGAATTTTCCACTATCCAGGTCAGTTTCTCTCTTTGGTAGGGTTTACTATCAGACCTTGTTGGGATCAAATGCAAGTTTCGTCAGAGTCAAAAAAATCAATTGGCATCAGTCCAAGGGTGATATAGATTATGCAGAAATCAAGTTTCATTTCTGACATCCTCATGGTTTGTGCCAACACGTATGGTCTAATTCGTGTATACTTCTTGAAACTGTCAATGCTTAAGTTTTACTAAATGATGTATAAGGGTTTGAGTTATTAACGTTAAATGGAGTTCCAAGGAGATATTGAAAGGGTCACAAGAACATATCAACTATGATAGATTAGATCTGTATCAAATCAAAGGTAATAAAAGCATTTTTGGAATAATTAAGTTAAATTACCTAGAGCAGGACGTGGCTCCTGTTCTCTGGTCGCATGAAGTATGATTGTTCCTGAAAGCACAGTGAGGAATCCACATATCTCAGAGGCAATGCTGCTGACAGTCTGACCTGACCAATCCTGCACAATATACAAGAAGAAAAAGATTACAGCTCACCATTTCTCAGTAATGTATGCAAATTATAAAAGCATCATGTAGCATCAGAAGCATAATTCAGGATATGTTTGAGATATCTACCTTGAACATTATGGCACTAGCAATGATAGTCAGAGTTGTGAACATTACATAATATACTGGAGAAACAATTGCTGCATCGAATGTGTCCAATGCCTGAAATTAAGATGCCAGAAACATCAGCAAACATGAGAAACTGGCCCTTTCAATTGGCATGGTATTAAAAAAACTTCTACACAGACTTGGACTAAAAGAAAGCCTGAAAACCAACTCATATTGATGGAATAGCCATCTAAGTAGCATACACTATTTAGAAACTTAAGTTTCTATGAAGTGGCATCAATGTATTCAATATTTTGCATTAACAGAGGTATGATTTCACTGGAAAACCTTAAGGACGAGAGCAGACAGGTGCATACGCAGAATGCCTAATTGGAGCCAACTTACAGTCTTATGTGACCAATTTACAGTTGTGTGTATAAATTTGAAGGACAGAAAATTGACACAGATCATTAAGGCTCCAGACATATGACTCATGCCATTAATTGACATTCAAATATAAATACGGTTGAAAATTATGAATGCTTGATCCAAGACTCCTGTATTCAGTGACAACCTTATCCCCAATCTTTAGAGAGGCTAATTCCCGAACTCAAACCTGTGACACATTTGCTTGGATGAAGGGTGCTTGCTATCACACCAAGGTTGTCTGACCACTACATTCTAGCTTGAAGACTTTAATAAAAATAAGAGTAACATTCAAGCCCTCTCCTAGGGAAAGCAAGTAATCAACTTGGATTTGACATATCTTATATATAATTTTTCATATGCCAAATAATTATAGCATGCACAGTAGGTAGAAATTTGATTTCCTAGCACGAGATGATTAGTCACTCCAAAAGCAACACTGGTTTTTACACGTACAGATATAAATCCAACCAGAGAATAGTACCACTGCCAACAATGATAACACCATACTCACCTTGTTCAGGTAATTTAATTGTGTAATGACGCAGATGACCGCTACAGTGAAAAAAAACCAAGTCTGAGGATAAGCTATTTGACTTACTCCCTCCAATGTAAGCTTAATTGCAATTCCAATGGCCTTTATGCTTACAACCTGAATCAAAATGCAGGAAGGTTTCAAAGATAAATTATTAGGATGGTATTAAATTATTAATACTACATTGTGAAATTTAAATGCCATAGGAACTTGATGACATAGTACAATATATAATAGATAACCTTCTGATAAAAACAAAATTTTACCGTAAGTGAACCCATTAAAGAACAAATTCCCAAGTAGATTAGTATATTTGTCTGCCCACAGCGAGGTTCAAAGTGCAAAATAAAGGCCAGCACTATTGAAAGTGAAGCTACAACATATATTAGAAAGGCTGTTGAAAGAGAAACGGAAAGGGAAAACAATTAGTAATCTCAAGAATATAAACAGTCAATCACAAATAACATCAAAGATAGAAAAAAAAAAAAAAAAAAAGGGGGGGGGGGTCTAAACTATAGACACGCACACATTTGTATATACCTGGTTGTGTCGCCAAGATCCAGATTTCTTGTACAGAACTTGGAGTGTGCTCCTGAGGTGCATGGATTACAATTATAACTGATCCCACAATGCAGGATACACATCCTACAACACCCATCTTCTGCAGGCGTTCCTTCAACAAGAAGTGAGCCAAAACAGCACTGCACACATATTAATCAAATATATAAGCTATGAAACAAAGTTCAAACAGTTTCCCATATGAAATTACCACATATAAGAAAATCTCAAATTGGCATTTACCTGATAATTATACTCAGTGCACCAAGTGGGGTTACTAGAACTGCTGGAGCATAGACATAAGCCACAAAGTTTGCAACCTCTCCAACGATCACTATATTGTCCAGAAATATTAAAGTATAAGATCAAAGCTATTATACAATTCTGCCTACCATTTCAAAGAGGAGAGAGAGAGAGAGTAAGATCACTATTGCTGAACTTACTTGTCACCATGCCTGCCCACCAAAGTGGCTCTAGCAAATAAGTATAACCTCCTACTCCTACATTAGTAAAGAAACAAAAGTCAGTTACAGGAAACAAAAGGCATACATAACCTCAATAAACTCTAGGATTGACAGCACATAACATAACAGCATTACAATAAGCTATTCAACAATACTAGCTTTCTATCTTTTAATAAGTGAAAATTTGTGTTTGATAATTAATTCAGAATTTTGCTACTGTCAAACATATTGAAACTAAACCTTAATGCATTCCAAGTTTAATATCCTTTTCCTCAATTCATGAGAACAATGGTAAGCGGTAACTTCTGTTTAGTGTTTAACCCATCATATTGTATATTTCTAACATATTTTGAAATTTATATCTTAAAATTTTACTCTATCAAACGACTATAGTTTAGTCACTAACAGTTCCTTATTCATGACTCACTTGAATAGACAGGCAACTAGATTTTTGGTTTTTCATAACTGAGATATATCAGGATACAAACAATAAACAGGCAGAACAGGAAAACGTTTTTTGGAGTAAAATGTCAAAGAAACATGACAACTTCATAATTGCACACAGCGAAATAGGCATTGACAACCTCATTTAGAAACAACAAAAACAAGAAAGTCGATAACGACAATTTAAAGACAAGGGCATAGCTCCTATCCAATCCAGTGCTGAACTGGACACACGGTCCACATGCAAAAAAAAAAAGCAATGACATGAGTGGCCCCAGAAAACATACAGCTTTCATTCCTATTTGACACTGGACAGATCAAGGACAATAATAGCAACAAGAAACTTCAAGCATTTCCCTCTCATTTTAACTCTCCTCCTCTTCCTCTCAACTTTCCATGAATCAATCTCAACTGGGTATTACAAAACAGACTACCCCAATAGCAATACAATAGTTCTTCAATAACCCTTCTAGCCACTGGGGCCTAATAGTTCAGAACCCATTAGAAGCCACTCATTACTGCCTAACCAAAGCAACTGGCTCCAATTTTCTACACATTCCGATAGCTCTATCAGTGTGCTCAATATATATTTCTTTTATGAAACGTTTTATGTAGAAGATGGGGATTTAAAACCTGGAAATAATTGTTAGAAACATGAGGAAATGCCATTTGACATTAAAAAAAATTTTAAAAAAAAAAACAAACAAACAAACATTTTTTCTTAGTTAACAGCAATTTACTATTTAAAAAAGAAACCCACCTCGAAATCCAACAACTTTCACACTCTACATTTACACTCCGATGTGTCTGACAGTATTTCTCGGTAATTAAAATCCCAACACTACCAACTTCAATCAGTGAAAAAAAAAATGAATCTTTCTTTCCTATCAAATACAAAGATTCAAACTTCAAAAACCAAAATCAAACAAAACCTCTATATCAAACACAAACACACAATGCATCTAAAAACTAAAATACATTGAAATTCAATCCAAACTAAATTCACCGATTTCTCCGCCAAACAAACACTCCATAGAGATCCGATACAAACTTCCAAATACCCAATTGAATAAACAAAAAAATAAAATAAAAAAATGACAAACCTGCACGAGTACCAGTGGAACCAGCTTGTTTAAGACCTTTCTTCTTCAAGATGAAGCTCGTCCCAATGAACACACTCGACGCCACCGCTAGTATCAGCCCTTTCGCATTGTCTGACATTCCCATCTCTCTCTCTCTCTCTCTCTCTCTCTCTCTCTCTCTCTAGGTCAGAGAATTATAAGTAAAAGAATCAAAGTATAGCTCCAATTTTTCCCGCCAAAAAAAAAGAGAAACCTCGGATACCCTTTACCTTAAAAACAAACAAAAAGAGAATTTCTGTGTTTTTTTGACTTTGATGATTTTCTGACTTTGCAACCCGGCGACTCGGTAGAGAGTGTGACTCAACGAGTTCTGAGTTTCTGAAACCCAATCAAAATAAATAGAAAAAATATATATATTTAAATAAATTACATTGCTTTTTTATAGAGATTTTATAGTTTGAGAGAGAGATCTAAAAAAAAGTCTTCTACTTCTCCACGAAGCGAAATTCTCTCTCTCTCTCATAGTCTCACTCCGAACTCAAACTCAAACTCAAACTCAAACAACGCGTCGTGTTGTTGGAAGCTTCCTCTGATTCCGTGTTTAGCGGTTTGTTTTTCCCAATTTGCACCCGGCCTCAGCGCCGCTGATTTGACGTTTTAGCCACGTGGCAGGTTTCGTGTGGGTTTTGATTTGTGCCGGAAGTGAATACTACGAAAGCGTGTGTACTTTACCATACTAGTACTACTACTTTTTGGTATTTTGCTTATTATTGCTAATTATTTTGTTTGTATTTTTTTAACCAAAAAAAAGATATTATTTTGTTTTTGTAATTTTTGAGGTTAGTCTAGTCATGATGTGGTTCGAGGCTTCGAGCTCACTGGTTGGTCCATATGATTTTTGCTGATTTTTTTTTTTTTTCGAAAAGATTGTTACTGATGTTGTGAAAAGACCAAAGTAACCTTTCTAGAATATTATAAATATATTAAACATTGTAGTGGGGGTAAACATTGACCTGGTTATAACGGGATAACTATTGGACCCATTTCAAGTATTGGCCTAAATGTAAGAAACAAATCCAACACGGACCAACGCATTCTAATCCTAATAGATACAAATCCTCAAACTATTGATCAGGCCCAATTCCCTTCCTAGCCTATTTTTGAGGTAGTGTCCGAACTACCAAGGTAAGTCCTAGCCTAATTTCGAAGTAGCGTTCGAACTACCAAGGTAAGTCTCCGAGAAGATCAACTTCACCAAGGAAGCTATCTGAGACTTCTAGATGATTACACAACAACCCCTGCATTAAATGAAGGTTACCTGCCTGGCATCACCGCATTTAATGCACAAAACCTAGCCTGAACAGTAAAAAAGACCAAAATTCTTCATTCATGATGAATAACCAAAAAAAGAGAGTCCAATAAGATCAAAAGTTATCCAAACGGACGCCTAAACAATAAGAAGAAGCCCTAGAAAGCTCCATTTATGATGAAAAACTAAGAAAGAAAATATCGATAAAATCAGAAGTTATCCAAGTGGATAAGGACAAAATATAAAAAAGAAGGAGTTGACTCATATAAAAAGGAAGAAAGAAGAAAGACACAAAAAAATACAAAGAGATAAACACATAGAGTGAGAATTGTAACCGAGAAAGATCACATGAATAAAAACTTTTTTATATGCTTTTACAAGAGTGAAATAGTGTCTGGTTTCTCATTCGAAATTCCCATTGCAAATTGATTTTAGCCCATAATCTAAATTAATTGTGTTCTTAAGCAAGTAATAAACACTGGTTAATTTTTTTCTTCCACAAACATATTTAATTAATAGCTAAAAATTTAAAAATTAAAGGATTTATAGAGAAAACTCTATCTAATTTATCAAGAATTTTTTTATTTAATATTAAATTACTCATATTAAAAAATAATAATAAGTTCTAATTCATTTATTTAAATTTTAAAGCTTCTTACAAAAAAAAACATTTAAATCAATATACCACAATTTAGCATTATTTGTGTGGGGGGGCAAAAAGATCCTGATGGGAACGTGGGCCTTGTGGGCCGTGTTAAGGAAGGCCGACCTGATCCTGGGTTTAGAAATTGTTAGTATTATGGGTCGGCCCATGCGCCGAGGATCCGAAGATCCAGCCGAGGGTGACCTTATCCTCGGATAAATGTTGAAGAACTCGGGATTTCATAGTAAAGATTAGGGGATGACATGGTTAAGGCCAGTGGTTAAAAGGGGTGAACCCTAGAACACCCCAGAAGTACCAATGTTGAAGAAATGTCAAAGATAAAGGCTGCTACCTCCGCATTAAAGGCTCTGCACCTACCTCCCTGGCCGCATTTATGGGGAAGTGACACCTGAACAGTAGAAGAGAAACTTCTGGTTACTATTCAAAGGCACTGAGAAGGGAAATATCTAGGCTAAGGGGGAGATGGGGCAACACATGTACAAAGTGTTCAAAAAAAAGGAGTATTTAAGGAGGGACCTAAAACAGAAACGGGACGGACTTTTTTGTAAACTAAAAAGAAAAGAAACAAGGAAAGATATAATATAAGAACAGCCCTTGGCTTACGTCCGAGGAGGCCAATTTGCAATATTCCTTGTTGTTTCCAATTATTTACCACCCTTAGTTTGTTATTTGATTCCCACCCATTTCTAATCTAGGTTTCAAGCTCACACTCTACAAATTCGTATTGTTTAAGGCTCATTGGGCCTGAGCCCATAACTGTTCTTGGGTCCAGGTGCAATTGTGCACTTACAATATATATAAAGTAATAAAGATCTATTTCATTCTTGATTATTTATTGGATAAGATTTTTATGCAAATTGAGTGGCAGAAATTTTTAAGTAATCCACTATGTGATTTTTTTTTTTTTAAGTTTTAACCTACAGCGCTTGCTCTTGATGATAATTCTTTATTATTAGACCAAGATACCAATCGGTTTTTGGTGTAGGTGAGAATTGAATCTCAAATTTCTTATTCAACTATCAGATATTTTACTAGTGAAACTAATTAGAACTTACCCCTATGTGACTATTAAATACACTAAATTGCATAAAAACGTTGCTCTTATTTATTTGATCCTTATATTATATGCTCTAATAACAAGTAGAATGACAAGGCCTATCAAAAAAAAAAAAAAAAAAAAGTAGAATGAGAAGGGGAAAAAACTCTATAATATAAGTAAACATTTTTAAGGTGGCTAGTGGCTAGTTTGTAGAAGAGGATAGTTTTGTAATTACATTAGAGCTCAATGACAGAAAATGCAAGAAAAGCACAGTAATGTCCATGATTGCATGCACAAGAAAAGCACAGACATTGAATTTGGGGAGAGGCCCTTTTGGTTTCCCCAATGGCTCTCTCTCTTGCACTTGCCATATTGGAGATGGAGAGGAGAGAAAAAATAACGACTATAATCTATAATAATGGACCTATTTCTTTGTTGCCAAGTATAATCATATTATCTTTCTAAAAAATATATATATAATCATATTACCAAAAAAAATATAAAGGTATAATCTTATTAATATTCGAATCTGGTATGATTTTTTTTTATAAGAAGATTCTTACTTTTACTTACAACAAGTGAGAAAGATTCAAAAAAAAAAAAAAAAAGTGAGAAAGATTCCATCCATAATCTTTTCAATAGGAGAGACAGCAATACCACTCTTGTACACACTATTGATGAATTTGGTGTTGAATTGGTAGAGATGGGTCACACATTTAAAATGTCATATTCATCTCCATATATGGGCATGTTCAAGAGACACTTGTAAAGTTGCAATTGTCTAGTACCACATAATGCTAGTAAGAAGTTTTGTTTGTGTAGTCATGTATTATTATTATTATTATTATTATGTTCTTTTTTAGATAGTTAGAAATACTTTTTTTTTTATAA
Source organism: Castanea sativa (assembly GCF_040712315.1). Taxonomy (NCBI): domain Eukaryota; kingdom Viridiplantae; phylum Streptophyta; class Magnoliopsida; order Fagales; family Fagaceae; genus Castanea; species Castanea sativa. The sequence continues at coordinate 40,137,261 of NC_134019.1, read as the reverse complement.
GGATAGTTAGAAATACTATTTACACTAATATGTTGTTCCAGCATCTCATACCCAACATTTAAAATGAATACAAGATTCATCAAAGGAGAAGACATGGATATATACACACACTATAATAATAAAGATTCAATCTCACTGTAATTTTATACACACATACATGTGTATATAAACATATATATATATATATATATATATATATATATATATATATATATATATATATATATATTGTAAGTGCACAATTGCACCTAGACCCAAAGACAACTACGGGTTCAGGCCCAATGAGCCTTAAACAATAAAATTTGTAGAGCGTGGGCTTGTAACCTAGATTAGAAGTGCAGAGAACTTAATAACGGGCTAAGAGTTACAAACACATGTAGATAACAAAAGATAACTGAAAAAAGGCCTCCTCGGACGTAAGCCGAGGACCACTTCTTTTTTTGCTGATCCCCCTTCCTTTTTGGTCTTTACCCCTTTTAAATACTTCCTTCCCTGATACTTTTTGAACAGTGACTAGAAGTTTCCACTTCACTGTTCAGGGGTCACTTCCCCATTAATGCGGCCAGGGAGGTAGGTGTAGAGCATTTAATGCGGATGTGGCAGCCTTTGCACTTGATATTTTCTTTAACACTGGTGCATCTAGAAGGTTCAGGGTGTCCCCTTTTAACCATTAGTCTTTCCAGAGTTGTGCCTTGACCTTCCTAATGAAGTCTTGAGTTTTCTTGGATCTGCCCGAGGAGAAGCTCACTCTCGGCTGTACCCTCGGATCCTCGGCATATGGGCCAATTTGTAGAGTTTAATTCTGGAGTAGGTCGGCCCTCCATGCTACAGTTCAAAAGCCCATATGCCCATTCAGGTCCTTTTACTCCCCACATATATATATATATATATATTCTTCATAAAAAATCATAAAAGGAAAGAGGAAATTTTTCAAAATTTAAAAAGTTTCTTTGTATTTGCTAGTAGGAAAATAGACACTTTCAAAGTTATATAGCATGATTTATCCTTCTAGTCTACATGCCTTGAAAAAATGATTATCTTCATCTCAAATTATTCTATTTTATGGTTTAAATTAAACCTTACAAACCTAAAGGAATATCTAATATCAATTGTCAAGTCATTTAAATTTATAAATAAGGTAACGCCATAAATTTTGTTACATACAAGGAATAAAGTTTTAACATGAAATGAGAGAGGTGGTATCTTGTGTGCCTGCTCCATGGTGTAGACCACTCACAACTTTGAAATTGGTGCGTAGATAGTTATTGGAAGTAAATAGAATACTATTTCATATAACTATAACTAGGTGCAGGGAATTTCAGGAATTTCTAAACCTGTGAGAAAGAAAAATAGAAAAAAACACATGTCACAGAAAAATAATCACACGTACAATACAGTATTTACGTGTTCGGTAATTTGCCTACGTTCACAGAGTTGTAGAGATTTCACTATTATCGAGGAAAAACACAAAGTGTGGCTGCAGTTCCTTTTTTCTCTCACAAAACCGACTACAACATAAAAAACCCTAATGACAAAACTGTGTCTTTTAACTCCTGCGCATAGGATACACAATGGGCTACAAAACGGGCCAAAATTTTTTTCCCAAGAGCGTTGCCCCCGGACCCCCAAAAGACTTATCCATAAGCACTCCAGCTTGGCCCTGTCAACCCAAGCCTCCACTCCATGAACTAAACCTCAGAAAATCTCCCATTAAAAAACCAAGCAATATTATTCAAGTCAAATCTGGTCGTCAACTAAATCAAACATATATTAGGCTCCACAAAGCCCAACACTAAGAGTAGCAATTTTTATCCATATCCATGAACCTGCCCATTACCCACCTTATTTGGATAAGTCTTAACCCAACCCATTTAAATATTATGGTTAAATGGGTAAATACCCATTTGGTTATTTAATTAGATGGGTCTAAATGGATAAATCCACTAATACCCTCTAAAATTTAAAATTAAATAAACCCACATATACCCACTTAACCCTTCTAAAATCTAAAACTTACATAAACATTATAACCTTAAACACTTTCCCTCAGATTTTCTAACCCAAAACATTCGGCCCTCTCACTCTCCTTAAACATTTTCCCTCAGATTTTCTCAGTAACCAAACAAAAGTAAGAAAATTCTAGAGAGAGATGGAACGTACTTGAATAGCGATTTGAGGTTGGGCTTCAACGGTGGCGTTGAAGGCATCAGATTTCTCAAGTAAGTCACTCAATTCTTGGGTTGATTTCTAAGTTAAAGTTTTCGAGAATTTTGGGTTTGGGGTATTCGGAGACAAAAAAAAATTTCAGGTTTGGGGTTTTTGTATTTTTTTTGTTTATTGTTTTGTGATTGTTGCTGACCATGATGTTTTTTGGGTTTGATTAGAGGGAAGCAATGAAAAAGACTTGGAGAAGATAGCTCAACAAGAACAGAAGCTATTTCCCTTTGAGATCGTATAGTCTATAGCATATACGATTGTATAAATACAAATAACTAAAGGAATACATATTAAGGATCTCTATATATAGAGCTACAATTGGTTGTTTGTGAAAGTTTTTTTTTTTTTTTTTTTTTAAATTATCATTGGTAAATTACACACATTCAATAAGTTTATTATACATGACTTTACCCTCCACCTAAAACTAATAAAATGAAAAACTAGTTTGAGAAAGACGATTCCCTCCATAAATTAGACTAGTAAAGGAATAAACTTTTGCATCTAGTCAAGACAAAGAAAAACAATGCTTTTCAAGTTTTCCAAACATCGCATCAAAAAAAGCTATATTTTTTACACAATAAAGCCACTGATCGAGTTGCTTTGAGTCCATTCAGCAACATTGCTAGCACTTTTCTTTTACATCTCTTTTTAGATGACAAAGAAACCCACATTGCACAACCCTATTCTTTATTAATCAAGAAAGGAATCTAAGACCTTAGTTCCAACTTCTTTAGCCATGTAACCCATTTTACCCATTGAAATGCAAGTGAAAATTTTCAGTCAGTTTTAATAATTCAAAGATTCCTGGGAAAGGTTAGGGATGCAACGAAGAATGAAAAGGAAGCTTCCTTTCAATATTATTGCTTGGAGGAAGCTTCGTTTAGAAAGCATGCTCTAGTAGAATTCGATTTTTATCTAATTCTCACAAGCAAGAGCAATCCTTGTAAATTTGAAATACTTCTTGTGTCTATTATAATGTTTAGCTTGTTTCTTTATTAGTACTCTCTTAACTAAGCTGTAATTATTTCGTGTCCACTTCATGGAGTGAACCTCTCACATTCTGTGGATCTTATGCAGCAATGAGACCTACAACTTGTGAGAGGTCCTTAAGTTATGAGAGGCTTGTTCTATGAAGCGGGCATTTAAGATACCGTTACCCAAATGGCATAAATATTCAATATTTAGAACATTTTAGTTGATTTAAAATATAAAATTTCAAATACTATTTAGACATTTTAAATTTGCGGTCACTTCTAAATCGATTTCTTAATTATTACAATTTATAAATTTGATTTTCAAGTATTATAACAATACCAATGCATCTCTTTCATCAATATTCATTAGAATCTTAACATCAATTGACCCAAAAAACGTTGTGTTGAATAAAAATAGGAAAAAAAAATTGCAACTATTTTAGGTGGTTTATTGGTGAAAATGTGACAAGTCATGATTTTGATGGGATGGGCACATCGTTAGGATAATAGGATGTAAATTATCAATTGTAAAAAGTTTTCAAAACTGATTTAAAAACAACTTTATAATGAGAGAATGTAAAGTGAATTTTAACCAAGAACAAAATGTGACTCGTCCCCCAAGCAATCCAAGTTAAAATATGTACACATGATTCACACACCAAGGGTGGTGGGGAACCACGTATAAGTTCTCATAACTCACAAGGCTTTACACACCGCAAAAAGTGTAGAAACAGATCATAGGATAAAAAGATATTCCTCTGCTTATTAGTTATTAGTTAGTGGCGGCTACATAATTTTTTTCTAGGGGATTAACAAAAAATGTATTTTGGATAAGAGATGAATTTTGCGCTTTACAAGGATATCTTATTACAAATTTTCCCATTATATGCATAAGTAAAAGAATAAAAGATAAACTATAAGTTCATTTAGCACATTATTTCTTGATACAATGAACATATTAATTATTTTCATTAAGTGAACTTTAGTTATTACTATTTAAAATATTTTTATCTATTAGTTTAGGACAATGATATGTTAATATTGTACTATCAATGTAAGATTTATATTGTAGATTAAACAAATGTGTGCAATATTATACAAATTTGCAAAAAATGTACAATACACGTTTGTTTAGAGCCAATGTAAATCTTATATATACAATATAAACTAAGAATTTTCTATTAGTTTATTTCAAATTTGTTAAGATCTAAATAGGTTTTTTTTTTTTAGGTTTAAGATGAATTTTTTTTTTACTTTTGTTGTTGGGATTTTTTTGTGTGTTTAAAAAGACCAAAATATTATTAAGAAGATCATATTTAAGCTTATTTCAATTGTACTAAAAAAAAATTATGGTCAGGGTATTCAAATTTTCATTTTAAGAGGGACAAATCAAAAATTAAAATTAAAACATTATATATTATAAAAAAAAAAGTATGCCAACTCAAGGGGTTTATTTGAACCCCTGAGCTCTATATAACGTCGTCCCTGTTTAGTGCTCACTCCTAACACTATGGACCGTAAATTAATAGTGTCCACAGCCACAAGCCCCTCTTCAATATCGGATCCGTTGGACAAAAAGTTCAAAATCAAGATCACCATCACCTAAAAGTCATTCTCGACTTCCACTGTCTTGCTTGTATCTCAAATGGAAAAATATTAAAACCACCAACTATTTTACACAAACTTTTAATATAGTGCTTGATTATTAGTAAGTAAGTAAGTAAAAAAAAAACCGATGTTATTAGTGGACTCCAATAAGAACCTGTAAAAATTTGTCATATAAATAATTTGTAAAAATATTGTAAATTAATTTACGGGTGTCTTGCTCCTAAAATTCCATGAGCCACTTCTAAACTCGTACTATATCTATATGTCAAGAACAGAACAATTGAGAACTAGTCTCCATCATAAAAGGCCTAAGGGCCCTAAACTATATGGACCAGAAGGTCCCCACGGCCCATACGCACTAGATATCTATATGGCCCATGAGCCACAGTAATTTTCTCTCAAGGTATCTAAACATTAACTAATGTTGAGGTTTTGAGCCCATTGGACCTTGCTTTTAAGGTCCTTTAAATATGAAAGGTTTATTCAAGATTCATATAAAACTAAAGAAAATAATTTCATAGTAAAAATTATATAATAAAATAGATTAAAAAATTAGTGTAAATAACATGAATGCACACAATTTAAACCTACTTTTTATCAAAAATCAAAGATTGTAGTGGATTACAAAATTAGTTAAAACATATAATTATACTCATATTAAATTTCTTGAAATTTTTAATAATTGAATCATAATTGAAGTAATATGATAATTTTTTTTAATACTCCATAATAGAGTTTAATCATATAATACCTGATATAATATAATGCCAAATGTGAAAGTTGAAAGTTGAGAACTCTTGAATAATCTTATCTCTAACCTTCTTTCCCTACTCTAATCTAATCTATAACTAATAGTACTTAACTAGATTGGTTTCTAATCACCATTTGCAATAATTAAAATTATATTATTTGGTAATATAATTGTAGCTATAGTAGAATTTTAAATTTCTTATAATTTAGGTAATATTTTAATTGTATCCAAAAATAAAATATCTTAACAATTAGTGAGCCACTTGCCATTTAGAGAAAACTATTTTATATGATTAAACCAATCAATTAGTGAGCCTCTTCAATATCGAATCCATTGCCATTCTCCACTTCCACAGTCTTGCTTGTATCTCAAATGGAAATGTTAAAGCCACGAACTATTTTACACAAACGGTTGATTAGTGCTTGATTATTAGTAAGTAAAAAAAAATGTTATTAGGGGACTCCGATGAGAACTCGTAAAAATTTTTCATATTAATAATTTATAAAAATATTATAAAATAATTTACGGGTGTCTTGCTCCTAAAATTCCACGAGCCACTTCCAAACTATTACTATATGCCAAGACAGACCAGTCTCTCTGTTTTAGACAACAAACCCAGAACAGAACAATTGAGAATTAGTCTCCATCATAAAAGGCCTAAAGGCCCTAAACTATATGGAGCACTAGGTCCCCAAGGCCCATACACACTAGATAGTATTCAATCATACACAGTAATTTTCTCTCAAGGTGTCAAAAACTTTAACTAATGTTGAGGTTTTGGGCCCATCGGACCTTGCTTTTAAGGTCCTTTAAATATGAAAGGTTTATTCAAGATTCATATAAAATTAAAGAAAATAAATAATTCAAAAAAAAATTACATAGTAAAAATTATAGAATAAAATATATTAAAAAAATTAGTGTAAATAACATGAATGCACATAATTTAAATCTACTTTTTATCAAAAATCAAAGATTGTAGTAGATTACAAAATTAGTTAAAACATATAATTATACTCATTAAATTTCTTGAAAATTATAATAATTGAATCATAATTGAAGTAATATGATAATTTTTTTTAAATATTCCGTAATAGAGTTTAATCATATAATACATGATATAATATAATGCCAAATATGAAAGTTGAGAACTCTTGAATAATCTAATCTCTAACCTTTCTTTCCCTACTCTAATCTAATCTATAACTAATAGTACTTAAATAGATTGGTTTCCAATCACCATTTGCAATAATTAAAAATAAATTATTTGGTAATATAATTGTAGCTATAGTAGAATTTTAAATTTCTTATAACTTAGGTAATATTTTAGTTTTATCCAAAATAAAATATCTTAACAATTAGTGAGCCACTTGCTAATTAGGTAATATAATTCCTTTTAGAGAACTATTTTAATAACTAATGAAAGGTAGCTACTTGTTGAATAGAAAAAATAGCCAGTTGGTGCAATAATTGCTTATGTAAGTGCACAATTGCACCTGGACCCCAGAACAGTTACGGGCTCAGGCTCAATGAGCCTTAAACAATATGAATTTGTAGAGTGTGGGCTTGAAACCCAGGTTAAAAGTATGTGAGGATTAAATGACAAGCCAAAGATTGCAAACACTCGAAAAATAATGGAGAATATTGTAAATCAACCTCCTCGGACGTAAGCTAAGAGTTGTTATTATATTATCTTTTCCCCTTTTTTCTTTTCCTTTTCGATTACAAAGAAGTCCGTCCCCCTTTCCTGTTCTAGGTTGCCCCTTAAATACTCCTCTTTTTGATACTTTGCACACGTGTTGTCCCATCTCCCCCTTAGCCTAGATATTTCTTTTCTCAGTGCCTTTGAATAGTAACCAGAAGTTTCCCTTCCACTGTTCAAGTATCACTTCCCCATTAATGCGGTCAGGGTGGTAGGTACAGGGTCTTTAATGTGGAGGTAGCAGCCTTTATCTTTGACATTTCTCCAACATCGGTGCTTCTAGGGCATTCAAGGGTTCACCCCCTTTAACCATTGGCCTTGACCGTGTCATTCCCTAACATTTACCATGAAATCCCGAGTTCTCCGGTGTCCATCCGCAGAGAAACTCACCCTCGGCTAGATCCTCGGATCCTCGGCGTATGGGCCGACCCATAGTACTAACAAGTCCTAAACCCAAGAGCAGGTCGGCCTTCCTTAGCATGGCCCAACGGCCCATGTACCCATCAGGGTCTTTTTACTCCCCACAGCTTATAGGACCCAAATTTATTATATAGTATATGAAAATTAGAACTAAGATTGGGTTGTGTAAATTTTCAAATTATTTTATAAGATAACAAATTATTATTTGTAATTTATTGCTAATATAAAGTTCATCTCATAATAAAAATTACATATATATATATATATATTTTAAATATAAGGTTAATGGATCTAATTTTGAAAACCTCATGGACCAAAATTTTTCTATATAATTAACATAGTTTCAACTATAATTGGTAATTAATAATTAGCATAGGTTTATAAAAAGGTGAAAAGTTTTGGTCTTAGTGTTTTACCATATATGGAGAGAGAACAAGTTAATCAAATAACTTCTTAACAAACTCAAGCTTGTTAATAACCATGCAGTGTATGAATCTCAAGGATGAGAGAGAGCGAGAGAGAGAGAGTAGGAATGATCATGCAGTGCGTATGAATCCCAAGTACTACGTTATAAAAAATGTGAATGAGAAGTTAGGATGTTAAGATTCTAATTTAGGCGCAAAAGTCAAAATAATTAAGTAGAATTGTAGAAAGAGAAGCTATTTGCAAAATCTGGTTCTTGGTAGAGTAAACAAAAGCCGCAAAAAAAAAAAAAAAAAAAAAAAAAAAAAGTCTAGCCAAAAATAAAGTTTCAAAAAAATTTCACAACCTTTGTTTACAATTTGTTAACATGATAGACTCAATTAAAATTGGTGTTAATTCAGTCACAACAGATCAGGTAAACAACTATGAAAAAAATTGTAAAAAATATTATATTCTTAGCATAAGCCAAAGAAAAATGCTCTTTTAAAAAAAAAAAAAGTAATTAAGCAAGAGGAGAATAGAAAATAAAAACCTTGATGAAGTGTGAATTTCAAACCCATCTCCAGTACATTGTCTCTTCTCGTGTCTTGAAAGCAATAAGTTTGATTTTATGTAGACTTACCAAATACAATCGGCAACTTATCAAATACTTAGATTGATACACAACTTGACTCATTCAAACTTGATTGACTTAGGAGTAAATTCTAGTTTAGTCTGCCTTTTTTCTTTAATCTCAGCTAAGTCAACATTTTTTATATCTCAAGCAATTGAATTTGAGTTTAGTCTACTGTCTCCAACGTTATGTTCAAGCTTTTAACTTTGCGATTAGTCTACTTCTCCCACGTTATGTTTTAACCTTTTAACTTTGTTTAGAGCATTCGTAGTAGGTATTGCAGTTGTGTTAAATACTATAATATAACACATTTAACACATCAAACACAAAAAATCAGTTCTCATCAGGTATCTCAAATCCCAAAAATTATAACACACTGCTACAGTACCGTCTCATCTTTGAGACGGTACGGACTGGTGTGCCAAAACTTCTTTTCCTTATTTTATTTCCTTCTCTCTTCTCCCAATGCATTCTCTCTTCGTCTGCAACAGCTCTCTCTCCTCTCTGGTCTCCATCTCTCCCGTTGCTCCCTATTTCTTTCTCACTTTCATTTTTTTTTCCTCTCACTCTCTTCCTCTCTCTTCCTCACTCTACTCCGCAGAAGAATCAGTACGTGCTCGCCTGGAGCCGCCGCCCGCTGATCTCGCCATAGTCGTCCTCCACAGCTCCCTTTAGCCTAAAGCCACCTCAAGCCGCTAAAACTAATCTCGCCTGAAGCTGCCTAAAGCTGCTTGAAGCCGATCTCGCTGCCGATGTCTCCCGCCTGAAGTCAATCTCGCCGCCTGAGCTGTGGGTTTGTTTGATTTGGGATGGGTTTTGAGGTTTGTAAATGTGGTGGCTTGTGGATTAGTTGTGGTAGTGGTACTGTGGTTGTGGCGGCAATTTGGTGGTTGTGAGGGTGATTATTGGGTGGTTGTGGTGTTTGTGCCGTTAGGTTGTTGTGGATTTTTTTTTTCTATTTTTTTTTTTAAATAAGGTGGTGTTGGTGGATGTGGGTTTGTACTGGTGGTGGTTGTCAGTGTTGTTGCGGCAGTGGTGTTGGTTGTGCTGTTGTTGATGGTGTTGTTGCTGTTGACGATGGGATAAGATAATATATTATTTTAATTTGTTGTAAATATTATTTTAATGTATAGAATGAAGGATAAAACATCTGATAAATGGGATAGTGTAAAATGATGTGGTAAAATGATAAAGTAAGTGTTTGGTATGTCAAAATAACATTTTTTTTAAACATCTGATGAGAATGCTCTTATGTAGGGTTTTAATTCTCCCACGTTATGTTTTAACCTTTTAACTTTGTTTATGTAGGGTTTTAATTATTTTATAGCTTATGCTTGAATGGTGTTAACAGGTGCTTTAAGGGTTGTTGAATAACGTTGTTCTAGTAACATTATTTTTATTTTTTAAAAATACATGTGAATAAAAAAGTGTTAAAATACGTATAATGTTGTTTAAAAATTAAAAATATATATTTAAACACATATACCGCACTACCTTAATATGTGTTAATAAGCTATTTTTAAAAAGTTTGGTCCTACTTTTCTGGAAAAATATAGTAATAAGTACTTTTTTTCTTTCCCCATAATTTTTTTTATAACATTTCCTATAAAAAATTTCAAAAAGAAATATTTCCTAAACTAGGGCACCCATTAATTTTTTTTTTTCCCTAAAATAAACTGTAACACATACTCATCCTCATCCCACATCTTGTAAAATCCATATATTGTGGGTGCACATACTTTGAGGAAGAAATGGATAAAACCTAATTATTATTGCTAAAAATATCTCATTAAATATTCGCATATGTTTCACACACCAAACAACGGTGGGGCGCCACATTTCCAGTTCTCAAAAGCCACATCCACATATGTATAGGGGAAAAAAAAGAAAAAAAAAAAAAAAAAAAAAAGAAAGAAAAGAGCCACGTAAATTATTCAAACACCCCCTAATCTAATCTCTCTGGACCACACAAAACACAAACCAAACCCCCCCATTAGGTACAAAAGTCACAGTCACCTAACAAGTCTCATACTTATCCATTTAGCATTTACTATACTTTCTTCACCCAATTTATCCAACTAGTCTCCACAACCACCCCAATTCCAACAACCCCATTTCCCCAAAAACTAAAATATCTCACAAATCCAGAAAACGTAGTCCACTAAACAGTACCTCCTTTTTATTGTCATTGCCTCAATGGTACATTACAACAATAATGGGAGTGAAGAATGCTCAACTGGAGACCCATTGAAACCGATTTGGAGAAAGCTTTGGCATTTAAATCTTCCACCAAAAATTAAGATCTTTGCTTGGAGGGCTTGTATCAACGGCCTTCCTACAATGGAGACCATTAACCATAGAGGAATTTCCCATTCTAAGAGCTGTCCGGTATGTAAATATGAAGCTGAAAGTCTTGATCATGCCCTACTTGATTGTGCTTTCTCATCCTCGGTCTGGAATCTTTGGCTTGAGAATCCGCTGAGCACCCATGGTACTAAAATTTCTTTCCTTGACTCTACTATCTTTATTCTCTCCCATGCAACACTCAAAGACTTAGAGCTTTTCTTTGCTACTGCTTGGGCCATTTGGTACAATAGAAACAAGGTTGTTCATGAGGGTTGTGGGCTCCCTCCTAATCAGGTGTGGCAATTGGCGAAGAGTAGTCTTGAAGATTATGTGTCCGGCATTGTGGGATTTCAGTCACCCAAGAGCTCCCCCATCCTGCTGGGTTCCTCCTCCCCATGGGTTTTATAAAATAAATGTTGATGGGGCGTGTCTTCTGACTTGGAAAATTCTAGTATCGGTGTTGTCGTTAGAGATAGTTATGGTCAAGTTGTGGCTGCTCTTAACAAGCCTCTTCAAGCTTGCTTTACTGCTTAACTTACGGAGCAAGGTGTTCTTTTGGCTCAGGAGATTCAAGCTTGCTTTATGGCCTGGTTGGAAGTTAAAAAAAAAAAAAGGGACAGAGTAAAAGAAGAGAGAGCAATTTAATTATTTTATTTAAAAGTCTTTTAAGAAACGAGGAGTTTGGAGGCCAAATTTTCTCCCTCATTTTCCCTGCCCCAATCTATACTCCTCCAATAAAAATTTACTACTTATTTACTTAATTAATTAAATATTATCATTATTATCTTATTAATGCTATTATTAACTTATATTACCATTATTTACTTATTGTCTTATTTATACTACCGTTATTAATTTTACAATCATCCAAATAATCCAATAAAAACATCCAACCTCCCATCTCCGCTCCACTCCACCTCTAAACTTCCAAACAGACCATTACTGCTGAACTTACGGAGCAAGGTGTTTTTTTGGCTCAGGAGATTCAGCTATCTCGGGTAGCAGCTATGGGCACATTGTGCAGGGTATTCTTCAAGTTAGTGAATCTTTTGAAACCTGCTTGAAATAGAAACTTTAACTCCGTGGCTCATGAGCTTGCTCAACTTGCTAAAAGATCCGGAACTCAGCACCTTTGGATTGGACTCACGCCTCCTTGTGTAACTTCTTTTATTCAAGCTGATTTGATGTAACTCGTGTGTATGACTCTTTCTTATGGTTTAATCCCATATCATTTCCATTTCCCAAAAAAGAAAAAAAAAACAATAATTGGTCCAACACTCCCAACACAATCATCATATTGCTTCAATCCAAATTTATTGGGTAAAAAACTGTGTTTACCCAATTAGTATGGCTCATAAATTAAATAGTAATAACACCCAACTTTATCAGTCTCAATTTGACTAAATCAACTCTCAGTTCACAGTACATTTCTCAAATTAACAAACAACCATGTTAGATCTATATCATCCACTCATAGAAATTAACAATAACAAAAACAATGATCAAAGATAATTATTTAAAGGCAGCTCATCATTTATCATATTATATGAAAAAGGTCTCAGAACCACCATATCACCAGAACCACAACCCAGTTCTCATAAAGACTCCCAAAAAAAAAGAAAAAACCATAAGCACAACCCCTAAAACGACACTGACAGAGATAAAAAACTAGAGCCAGTAATAAACGACACCCCAATCGATGAAAACGACAAAGATAGAGATAACATTATTAGAGATAGTTAAAATCAGATTTTTTTTTCGTTGACTATTTTTCAGATCTAGCAGAGTTGACCACAGTCAGCGACGACCACAGGCTTCGAGGTCCTTCCGGAGCTCGATCCGACCTTCTCCACGGCCTTCACGACGTCCATGCCCTCGGTGATCTGGCCGAACACGACGTGCTTTCCGTCGAGCCACTCGGTCTTGGCGGTGCAGATGAAGAACTGAGATCCGTTGGTTCCGGGACCAGCATTGGCCATGGAGAGGATTCCGGGACCGGTGTGCTTCTTCACGAAGTTCTCGTCGGCGAACTTGGCGCCGTAGATCGACTCACCTCCGGTGCCGTTTCCGGCGGTGAAGTCGCCTCCCTGGCACATGAAACCAGGGATCACGCGGTGGAACGACGATCCCTTGTAGTGGAGCGGCTTGCCGGAGCGGCCAGCGCCCTTCTCGCCGGTGCAGAGAGCCCGGAAGTTCTCGGCGGTGCGGGGAACCACGTCGGCGTAGAGCTCCATGATGATACGGCCAGCAGGTTGACCGCCGATGGTCATGTCGAAGAAGACCTTAGGGTTGGAAGCCATTGGAGCAGGGATTCGAAGCTTTTTTTCTGAAGAAAATTAAAAATTTTAGGGTTTCGAAGAGAGAGATGGATTTTAGGGTTTTGTGGATCGAGGAGCTTATATAGGAGTTAATGGAAAGGATATGAAAAAGGAAAATTAATTTGGGCCGTTGATTTTTGACACGTGGAGGGTGAAGATGGGTTTGGGTGTGACTATAGTTAGGTTAGTTTTGACTAGGGTTAATGTGAAAGGGATCCAAGGATAAGGTGGTATATGCTTTTGTGTCATTATCCGAAGGGTAGGAGCGTGTAGACTTTAATAGGGAGAATGAGTTAAACGACGCCGCTTAAGGGTACATTTGTCATACTAATTAAAAGGCTCTTCGATGCATGTTGCCACTTGGCTTTTGATTTTTATTTCTTTTGGGGCCATTTGTGGCTAGTCATTGGTTTTGTAACTTTTTACCGACTACAAATATCTATATATTTTTCTTTCCTTTTTGCATTATTATAAAATTATTGAGAAATAAAATTTTGAAATTTACTATCTTGTAATTGGTCTTATGGAGTACACAAAATTTAGTGGTTTCATTTTAATCTAACCATTAGAAGGTCAAAATGTAACTGTTGAAGAAATTTGGGAGAAAAAGGCATCTTTGTTAACTGTTTTTTCCTTCTATATTTTTTTTTTTCAAAAATAATTTTTTTATTTTTCTAACTAGACAACTTTTTTGGTATCTCAGAATTAATTGAAAAGAAAAGCTGTTTTCAAATCTAAATTTGTGAAGGAAATAGAAGCATGAGCCTGTGTAATGAACTCATCATATTTATTTAATGAGATCGCGTTCAACTCCCAATAACAACAAAGTACAACCTTTTTTTTTTTTCTCTTTTCTCTGGTAAAATATTTTCTCCTTCTCTTACCCAAACAAAAAGATATCTTATGCGTTGATCACATAAGACCTTTGTCTTTTGTGTAGGGGTGTAAATTCAGGTTAGCGTGTCGGGTTCGTGTCGTGTTGAAATAAGGGTATTCAACTAAATAATTCAACCCATTTAATAATCGTGTCATGATCTTTCAACCCTATCCCGACCTGTTAATAAGGTGGGTTAACCTGACTCAACCCATTTGACACACTTAATAAATAAGTCGTGTTGAGTTGACACAAATGTAACACAACTCATTTTAACCTAACTACATAATATTAAATATGACATCCATCTAGAAATAATTTTTTTTTTACATTTCAAAAGCAGTGCATACACTTCAAGTCTTCAACCCACATTCAAAATAATATAGTTCAACAAAAATATAACATTCATCTAGAAATAAGTTCTTTACACTCTAAAAGAAGTGCATACACTCCAACCCAAATTCAAAATAACATAGTTTAACAAAAATTAAATAACATAGTTCAACAAAAATATAATATCCTTGGAACTCGTCAAATGCTAAGTATCAATATTGAAATAATTGGAGCAAACAGTAAACTAATCCTGACTATGACTATGATTATCATATATAGATTCTTTATTGATGTCCAAATTCATAACATCTTCCACAAGCTCATCCAATTTCATTTGTGCAAGTTCTATGCCAAAAATATATATGTAAGTATTAGTAGTTACAAAATATGATCATGCCTCAACAACTTTAAAAGCAATACCCATTAGATCTAGTTTATAAACTACCTCAATAAACTCACTTGCAAGATATGCAGACAATGTCCAACACTAATACAAACACCAAAAGAAAAAACACACGGCACAAGACAAAAGCTACAATTGTGACCTTAATTAACAATTAATATATCTCATATATTAATAATGGCATATGGGTTCAAAGTTTATAGAACAAAAACATTATACAGAAAAAATTATTACAGAAATTTAAAATACCAAGAAAACAGTTTTCTTTAATTCTAAAACTCACTAAACACAATAGAGAGAGAAAGAGCAATAACCGGTTTGAGACTTTGAGTTTGAGAATTGGTCGTGAGTGTATAAGATAGTAGAGTGAGTAGTACAGTTGAAATAAAAAAAATAAAATTAGATATTTTAAATAAGGTTTAGAGATTTAGGGTTTGTAAGGTTTAGAGATCTAGGATTTGTAAAGTTTCAATTTCCAATTTTATCCCTTATAAGTTTTTGTGATTACTCACTTTTCTTTTTAAAAAATACATGTTGGATAGGTATTTGACAAATCTAAAATAAAATGAATATTTATTTATAATATGAGTTAAACGGGTTGTGTTAAGTAGGTAATTTCAGGTTGACACAAATAAATTAGCGTGTTAAACGTGTCTATTGTGGGTTACGTGGGTTGACCCGCTTATACACATTTCTTATTGTATCGATTTCGGGTCGACCTATTTATAACCCAAACTCATTAAGGCCCAACCCTAACCCGCAAAAACCCATGTCCGATTCGCGTCGTGTTCACTGGTTGGGTCGAACATTGACACCCCTACTTTTGTGTGGGCCTCACATATTTGAAACCCACCTTATTAATAAGACAAAAGACGTATGCACCTCAAGGTTTTGAAACCCGGACCGTTCATTGAACCGTAAAATAGAGAGGTTCAAGGTTTTTGAAGTCGAATCGAGGTTGAACCGGGGTCGAACCGTGATGATGTCCTAATTAATTTAATAATTAATTAAAGCCTAAATATAGATATTAAATTTATAAAACTAGCAAAATTGACTAATATATCTATATATGTGAGAGAAATTTAATGATTTTCAAGCATATATTTAATAATTAAATAAGAAAGTTAATCAAATAAAATAATAACTATGAAAACATTAAAATTTATGATTAATTTTTGAAGTAAAGTTGAATATCTTTGAAGTATTTTAATTATATATTTTTTATTCCTTGTAAGAGATAGATAATTTAATTAAGTAGAATAAAATTGTGTTAAGTTATTTTTTTAAAAAAAAAAAATTGCTAAGGGGTTGGACCGCATGATTCTTGACCAGTTCGTGCAGTCCAACCCCGATTTTAGGGGTTCACAGAATTAACTAAAAATACTGTTTTTTATGCTTAAAAAATTGATTTTCATTCCAGTTCCTGGTCCGGTCCGGTTCTAAAAACAGTGCCTAGCACATACACATATTTTTCCATACACCCGTTCTTTTGGCTAGACAGGGATGTAGACTACTATCTCAGTCTACCCCCACCCCACACACACACACACACAACAAAAAACAAAAACAAAAGGAAAAGACAACTATCTCACCTGTAAAAAAGCCAAGGGTGTAGGCTGGTACGTTGGTTTTGCATCTTTTCCCCGACTAAAAATATATTCTCCTTTTGCATTATAAAGATATTGAAAGTAAAATTGCAGTTTACCATCTTGTGATTGGTTTTGTAACTTTTCACCGACTAAAAACATCTATATTTTACTTTTGCATTATGAAAATATTGAAAAATAAAATTGCAATTTACTATTATCTAATTGGACTTTTCTACTCCACAAACTTTTAATGGTTACACTTGATCTTATAATGCCTTTTCATTTTAATCTAATCATTTAGAACGTCGAAATGTAATTATTGAAAAATTTTGATGGAGCCAAATCACAATGAGGTAAATTTATTTGTTATTAAATGCATAGCCCCAACTGTTGCCAAAGCACGAGGGGCAAGTGAAACTATTTTAATCTTATCCTCGATTGAAACATATGAGATTTGTAAAATGTATAAATTACTGTGACCAGTACAATAATTGGATTGTTTGAATACTAAGCTATCTTAAAAAATTCTCATATCACATTAAAGAGTCTCTCTCTCTACTTTTTCCATTGCTAAAAGTGACAATATTCCCCAAATGCACTGTACACCACTTTCATAAAGCAACAGGATTCCATCCAGAAAATGTTAGTTTCTTCGTATGATATTTCCCTCATGAATGACCATAAAAACGTGAGTATTGGAAGTTGTGATTGACTGATTTCAACACACAAGTTACGTGAATGATATCAAAAGGTTTGCAAAGTGCCATTTCTAAACGGAGATTGAACAATGACTGGACCACTGAAACAATCCATTATTAGTGTTGCAAATAGGCCGAAGTTTCTGTCCAGACTCCAGTGAAGTAGACACGCACACAAGCTGAGTACTCGCAAATAATACACCAACATATTCTCATAAAAGATGGTCACATCCAACAGGAGAATCAACCACTATATTAGTCTGCAAGAACTGAAAGCAGAATTTAAACACTCACAAGAAACCAGAAAAATTCCTCAATTATGTGCGCGTGTTATTTCTTGCCCAAGAATCCGATGTATTTTCGTCGCAAATTCATGCTTGCATGGAGCAGGGTCCACCAAACACTAATACATAGTCATAGGGTCTGTTGATGCAGCTAAACTGAAAACTAAAAACTGGAAAATACTATAGCAAAATAATTTTTTAATATGCAAATAGTACGATTCACTTTTAATAAAATTTTTTTGAAGTAAATGCACACGGTATATGTACAGTGCGCGCATCGTAATTTGTCCCCCGCAGCCGAAATATTAAAAAAAAAAAAATACTGAAACGCGTTTTGCGTCCAGACGTAGACGCAAAACGCAGCTCCCAAACACATTCATATTCATATAGACTATCAAAGAGAAGTAATAATAATAATAAAATAAAAAGGTCACAATCTGGAGTGAGAACCAAGGGACCCTCTGAAAATATTTCATTTCTCCACGAAGCGACAACAATCATGCATGGAGACAAAAAATAATTAAGTGGCCCATCAATGAAGGTGTCTTTCTCAAATATAGGGTAGTCCTTGGAATCACAAAAAGAGTGGCTAAAGAAAATGCCACAAACATATAAGCATGTCTCTTTTCTTCTTTTAACATTTTTATACACGCATTCTTTTATACATTCAAAAAGATGCAATGATGTTGAAAATTGAAATATCTACACAATTTAAGCCTACAGAATTCAACATTATCCACAATTAATTTTACATGAAACCCTCCGACTGTAACAAACGTGGATAGACAAATGATACTATATGCTTCAAGGACTTCATTGATGCTTTCAAAAAAGCATGGCCTTCTGTTGCTGCATGAACCGAACAGTGACAAAGTTATAATTTGCAACCAAACCAAACATAAGAGTTATCTGATTATCAGAGGGATGAAAAGATTAGTACCTCTTATCAACAATTTCAGATCCTTTGAAAAATCCTCAACTCGCCCTAATACAGGTCTTATGCCACAAATCTGTAGAACACAAAGTTCCAAATACAAAGCCATTTCCATTATTTGCAGCAACAGGCAACAGACACCCTTGATTTCTGAATGAACCCGATCCGATTTGTTGGCCTCACACAGCTCAGTAACAATAGCAATGGCTTGATCCTGCATTGGACATGTCCAAAAAGAAATGATCTCCGGGTTACTTCATGATTTTAATTTTATATATTTTTTGTCAAGAAAAAGTCTGCTAACCAATGGAACACATCAAAACCTTGAACCAAAAAGCTTATAAATCTTTAACATCCCATTATGTTGAGATAGTACATAATTTTTTTTTGATAGGTAAGAAAAAGTATATTCAAGAAAACTGCTAAATGCAAATAAGCATCAGCATATCAAAAGTACAAAAGAAAAGGAAAAGCAGAAAACAAAAACAAAAACGGCAATAATTACAAAGAAAGAGAGCTAAGGAATAGGGGAAGAGAGTCACTAGATGTGATGCAAATAAAAGAATACATAGCATCATACCTGTAAACCATGTAAAATTTCTGGCATTGGAAGCTCAGGAAAATGAGCAAGATCAACAAACCCCACCTCCTCTGCCCTTTTCGTAGCACCCTCAGCTTGTAAAGAGAGGAATTTCAGAATAAGAAATGTGATTCTGTAGATCTGCAAGGCAATAGCATCAGAGAAGTAAGTTGGAACAGTATTTGCTTGATCCTTGGTTATCAGCGCAGTTGAGACAGCAGTGAATTTCTGCTTTGACACACAACCAAGAGGTGAAAGGGCAAACCATCCATTTTTGCTTTTGATAAATGGTGCTTTCTTGCACAAATCAAAGTCCTCTTTGAGGGTAGGGGGACACAAAAGAGGGGCGCCCCTGATGGCCGATTCTCCATGGTGTTGAGTTCCCCGGCTTATAAAGGCCAAGAGATGGATACTTTTCTCTCTTAACTGTGAATCCATTTCTTTCATGGCCTTAACCCATGAATTCCAATGCTTTGCTAGCACACACATTAGCATCAGGGTATGCTCTGTTTCTTCAAGAGCAGCCAAAGAAGTTTGTGTCCTTTGAGCCCTAGGTCTTTTCTTGTCAGGATCATCAGACGGAAAGTCTGGCGCATTGAGATAATAAGAAATCATGTAAGCTTTCTCTGAAAAGAAATACGGTATCACATTGTCCACAATATCAGTGCAAATAGAACTGTCTCCTAAAGATTGAATCATAGCCGTAACCACGGCCAAGCCAAGTCCCCAAATGTGTTGAGGCTTTTCAATTTTGTCAGATGAGTTGGAGATACTCCCCTCACCATTAATTGAGGAAGATCCCCCATCCAAGTATTCAGAAAACAAAACCCTCAGAGAAGTAAGAAAACCCGAATTAAGAAGCATCACAGCACCTCCTTTAACACGTGCGAGGGTCAGAAAGAACTTCAATAGTATGGGAATAGATGCAAAAGAATTTTTATCATGAAGCTTCAGAATTACATGCTGCAACTCGAGATGAGTCTGTATGATTGGAAACCAAGTGTCAGGTGTCAAGAAACTTCTTAGTATGAAATCCATTATTGTCAGGGAGAGGGTGCAATGCTCAGCAGTAGTAATGTAGTTGCAGAAAATGGGCAGTAGCACAATAGTTGCATTTGAAATCTTAGCCAAGTCTTCCACAGATTCCATGTCCGTCACCCCACCTAAAGGTGAATTAAGGCAAGTAAACTCCAAAGTTGAAAGAACCAACATAAGCAATAGCTCCATTGTTGTGTTAACCTCCGTAATTGATTGCCTCAAGTCACTCAACACTTTAAGACCAGAACCTGAGGTTTTTAAGACAAGTGTACAAGCATGCAAGGACAAGCTTTTATGTGCAGATCTCATAAGATGGAGAAGTAATTCCGCCTGGGCTGCTAGAAAACAAAGGATATCTTCAGAGACATCCAGAATTGGAGCTAATGATTCTACTGTGGCATAGAAACATTGGCATATATGATCTATACATGATAAAACGAGTCGATCAGGGATCTTTCCTCCAATAGTTTTTCTCTCTGTTGACTGCATGAATAGGTAAAAGTGAATTAATAGTCTAAAATAGTGCAAATTTGCAAATATTAACATTGTGGTTTTTCAAAATACGAATTTGAACCATGAAAGCTATACATCAAACCAGGCATCCATCAAGGCTTAACACATTAGGAGAATCAAATTTAGGTGTCCATGGCAGAAAGCAAGAGGAGTTTCTTTGTATGTTAATACCTAAGGTGTGTATTATATAGAAATGATTTCACTTTGTTGAATACCAAGATGTTTCTCTGTGGTGTAGAGTCTTTAGAATTAATTATTTTCATGCTTCATTTAACATTACATAATTACCCCAGGCAATTATGAAATGTAACTTGTATGGAGCATGAATTCACAATAGCTTACTGGTAGAAAGAGAGGAAGATCTAAATTGCAGAATTATTATAATCTCTATGTTTCTATCTTACAAGTATCAATTTATATTGGTTACTACCAGATCCTTCTAAAAATTTATCCCACACTCCACGTAAAAAATGATGGGTGATACAGCAGGACTTTACTTTTCAATTGTCTATAGGCCCTGGTGTCTCCCTCACATCTGAATTCTCAAAGCATCACTTTTTACAGAAAAACAGGATAATAAGGAATGATGTTTACTACAATTAATGTCTTTATCACATACAGCAAAACTTCCCAAAACACCAAAAATTAAGTTGCACAGGAGAAAACAATCCCTCAGAATATATTAGACATAATATTTAATGAACATGATCATGCTTTCACGTTTTACTTCTTAAAACATAAACATTCAACCCTTTGCAAATTTGTATGTTTTTCTTTCTAAATCCAGCCATTGTTATGTATTTCTAACTTCAGAACTTAAATATAAAGGGCATTAGAGTTCTGATTACTCACATCACCCTCAGAGACAGTTAAAACACTTATTAATGCTTTCAATGCAGAATGCTTTGAACTTGAAAGCAATATCATCGAGTTTGCATCCTGCATGCAATGCAGCATTGTTTCTGCAATTGTTTTTGATGCTTTCCATTCTGAACAATCCCATATATCTAATCCCATATCTGCTCTGAGGTGTTCAAGGTCAAACAAGTAGACATCTTTGGAAGTTGCAAAAAGGTCATCATCATACTTATGATGATAAGTCTGCAAAAACTTTGATTCACCAAGATACTGATGCAGTTCTTTGAATGCTCCAGGAGCAATTTTACGGCCTTCAAACTCTCCTTGTAATTGATAATAAAGATCACTAAGAATTAAGGTCTTTAGCTCCTTCCCTTCACTGGAAAAAAAAAAAAAGGAGAGAAGATTTGTTTTTATGCTGCATCTATAATACAATACATTGTGTAAGAAGAAATACCAAGTGATAAGAAATATACGAAAATCTTGTCTTTTAGAAAAAAAATAAACAAACTTCAATATTCAATAAGATGAGCCAAAGAACTTAGCCTGAAATTAAAATGCTCGATGTTATGTCAATGTCTAGATAATCTCCCCCAGCCTAAAATAGTTCAATTCTCCAAAGAAAATTGGGAGTGCCAACAAAAACCAGATGTTACAGGTGGATGTATCTATTTAAAATTATATACCTAATCATGGCAACATCGAGAAACAATCATATACATGATTTTACACACAAACAGAACCACAAGGAAAATAAGTTGCCCAAGTAATCCTCCCATATATATTTAGGTATACACTACACACAATAGAATCACATACACAAGAAGGGTCGCACTGCCAAAATAAACTATAGTAAACTTCTGTATAACAGGAATAGTTCTAAAATACAACAGATAAAGAAATTTTCCTTCAAAAGTTTTTATGAAATATACAGGACCATTTTGAAGGTTACAAAACATCTATATTTGTGAGGTTTTAATACCAAATTCCCCTCCCCCCAAAGCCGGCCTTCTTTATCATTATATCACTTCTTCAAGTAGTAATTAGTAAATTACAATTTTATGCATTTAGATCAGAACTATATGATATTAGATCAGAACTAGATGATTATCCAAATGCTCTACCTGTAACCACGCTGAGAATATTGAGCCAACAATTCAGAAAAAGCAGGCTGACAGCTCAACTGCAAACAGGAAATCACAAACAAACTAAGAGTTAGATGTTAATCCCAGATGATGATATGAAAGAAGAAACAACTTTTAAAGAATAAACCAACACGAAAATGTGAGGGACAGGACCAAACCTTTTTTGAAATGACAAGGATCTTCTGAAGTAATGATATAGACAAAGTTCCTGAGTCATTGGTTGCTAGTCTACCCATCACATGCACAGTGAACAAACTTGCAGCAACCTGTAAAGTTGTGACTCAGTACAACAATTCTCTCAAATTTTAAACACAGAAGATAATATTGAAAGGCTGAAACAAATATTGAGGAAACATACCACTCATGCACGCTAGACCATTATACAAACAGAATAAGTCAAGCACAAATATTTAATAACAAAAAGCACTCATATAGTTGCCTGAAGATTTGTGAATTAATTGAAGAGTCAACTGTTACAGCTTATGTCATAAGTTCTTTTAACCCTAGCTCTGTGCTCAATAAATATATAATGCAAAAAAAAAAAAAAAAAAAAGAGTTCAAGAAAAGGGAAACTAGTATGCAGAAGTAAATAACCAATTCTCAACTGATACTCTGACTAAATTAAAATATTATAGTTAAAAACATAAAATTGGAAGTAAAGATCACCTTTGCACGGAAGTATTTTTCGTTGTCATATTCACACGAAGAATATGACTTGATCAGATTGCCCAAAACAGAGCTCTCACACCAGCTTGACACAATATCTTTTGTAGCTTTTGATTTTTCAATGTTTACTGCATTTTCTATCCTGTCCTTTGATTCAGCCGTATGCTTTACAAGTGATTCAGCATGTGACAACTTTTTCTGCAGGAACATCTCGTACGAAATTATTTCTAATATTGTAGATTGGCATCGATATTTGTATGCCAAGTTTAGCCCCCCCGTCTCAGTCAGATTTTCAAGTGGAGGATCTTTAATGCCAGCAATTAGTGAAATAGCGTTGGACAATTGCTTCCAGAAATTTTCAGAGCTCCTCAGCACCGACAAAATTTGTGTATACTGAGCAGCTCCTTGCCACAAGGCCTTGATTAAGTTAAGTATATTTAACAGTATCCGGGGATTGCTGAAGATAATAAATGAAAAAAAAATCAGCAAATTAAATGTAAATCTAAGAAAAGATGTAACCACATAAATCTTGTCAAACTGAAGCCATAAAATATAACAATAATAATAAAAAGACCAAAAAAGAAACCAGAATAAAAATTAAAAAGACCACAAAATATATACTTGTTGATCAGATCATTAGCCCTATCAACATAGTGCAGGAGTGCATCTACAAGACTTGAATTCTTGCAACCCTGTGACCCAGCTTCTTTTGCTGTTTGCTTCAAACTATCAACATTACTATCCTGGACACCTGTACTCTCTTTAGCACCAAATACATCAACAAGAAAAGCAGGCTGCAGAAAGAAATCATATATTAGGAAACAACACTAGATAAAGCAAGAATAATGAAGATGATGGACTAAATTAGGGGAAAAAAAGAATGAACCAAATGATTTACACTAGGGGCATAGCTTGCCAACGAATGAGCTAAACTCAGTGAAGAGAGGAACAATTTCTCTTTTACAGAATATTCCTTTATGCGTTACGGTTTATAAGGTGTTAACAAAATTCCTAGTGAGTGGATGAGTACTTTAATACCTATTTATCAGAACAAGAGGGATATTCAAAACTATACAAATTACCATGGAATTAATCTTATGAGTCACACTATGAAACTTCAGGAAAGAGTAATTGAACATAGGTTAAGACATGAAAATATCAGAGAATCAATTTGGTTTTATGCCAAGATAATCTACCATGGAAGCTATTTCCTTCATTTGATGTCTAACGGGAAAAATATAGAGAGGCATGTAAAGATTTTCATTGATTTAGTGAAAGCATATGATAGGGGGTCCCTATAGAGGTTATGTGGTGGATTTTGGAAAAGGAAGGAGTTCCTCTAAGTATATATTAAATTGATTAAGGATATGTACAACAAAGCTGTAACTAGTGTGAGAACAAGTGGAAGAATCACATGTGAGTTTCCTATCACTATAAATTTGCATCAAGGATCAGCATTAAGTACATACCCCTTTTCACTAATGATGGGTGAACTCATAATCGATCCAAGAGGAAGTCTCTTCATGCATGCTTTTTGCAAATGATATAGTTTAAGCAAATGAAACTAGAAGTGGAGTTAATGCCAAGTTAGAAATTTGGTGAGACAATCCAGAATCTAAAGGCTTTCGATTAAGTAGGACTAAAATAGAGTACATGAAATGTAAGTTTAGTAAAAACAGAAACACAAAGGAACAGTAAGACTTGATGGTTAAGAGATGCTAAAGGTTGACAGTTTTCAATATCTTAGATCAATAATTCATAAAAATTGAGAGATTAAAGAGGATGTCAATCATAGGATAAGAGTAGGGTGGATGAAGTAGAGAAGCACATCATAAGTATTGTGTGATCATAGAATACCTATTAACTTAAAAGAAAAATTTTATAAGACTACCATAAAACCAGCTATGCTCTATGGCACTGAATGTTAGACTATTAAGAAGCAACATATTCATTAATTAGTATAGCTGAAATGAGAATGTTAAGAATAAGTGAAAATACACGGAAAGATAAGATTCAAAATGAGGAAATTCACATAAAGATAAGGGTAACTCCTATTGGTGAAAAGATGAGATAGAATCACTTAAGATGGTTTTGTCATGTTCAAAGGAGAGCAACTGATGCACCAGTAAGAAAGAGTGAGTTGAACAAGTTGAGGCTTTGTTGTTATTGTTGGTGTTTTACTACAATTTATAAGCAGTTCGGTATATAAGCTTTGACTTCGCTCACAATGTGCCAGAACCACAAACTGTTTAACTTTGTCAAGCCTAAAAAGAGTTTATATAATAATATAAAGAAACATCTAATCTGAAAAGACCAGAACATCTTTTTTCTTTTATTAGTAAATTATGCAACCAATAAGTCTTGAACCCATGACCCCACCCTCCAACCCATTGTTATGGGGAGAAGAAAGTGTGAGTTGGGCTATATAGCTCATTGGCAGATCAAAACATCTTATACAGAGATCCATGCTATCTTACAGAATCTATTGGATCTACAATGTTTGAAAACCCAATAAGATTACTGTTTAATCTAAATATATGTATAGGTAAAACCCTGTACGTTTATAACCCGTTGTTATCCAAGATAATGATAACAGAGAAGAATTTAGTTGTATAGCAACACCACCAGAATAGATAAGTAAAACATAATAATGTTGGGACCAGTCCTAAACAAATCAGATTGAATTCAGAGCCTGTAAACTTGTTATCCCATACATTTACAAATTAAATTCAAGCAACAAACACTTTTTAACCTCAAAATAGTATACAAGTTATCAACCTGATAATGTGCTGCAGAAGTAAGCACATTTACTGTGGCAACGAAGAGATCTTCATTACACACTGACTGCTTAAGTAGTATGTAGCTTATAGAATGCCTCAAATCTGTAATCTAAAACCAAAAAGTAATCAAAATTAAATTAGAAATTACAAAAAATTTATCTGGTCAATTAAATACAGAGGGAAGAAGGAGAATAAGCTCAAAATGTAAACCTGCTTATCATCCAAACGAAGGCATGCACTTCCAACCAAATATTGTTGTAAATAATCTGCCATGATCAACAATACTGACAGTACCCTAGCAGCACCAACTTGGATTGCCTGAATGTACGACTCAAAAAGAATTCAGTAAAGCTACTCAACAACAAAGTACCATATGATAACTTTGATGAAAACAGAAGAAAAATGAATCTACAAAAATACATTGGATTATTTATCAATGGTTAGTCAACATAGAGATGCACAACTAAAGTCATGCAGGAAACACAATCAAATAACAACAGTCATGAAACTCCATGACCAATCAGTATAGACCATCGGAAATTACATGCATACATAGTATATGCACAATGCCAAAATCCAAGTGGCAGGAGATCAAGTGCGGCTTCACATATACTTCTGGGGTTTAAATGAACCCCCCTGAATTGAAAATATATATATAATTTTTTTCACTATTTTTTTTTTTTTTGAGAAGCCACTAATTTAATTCACTCTTAAAAATATTTTTGCGCACCTAATAATAGATCAACCTAGGCCAAAATCAAATAACAACACAAATCAACCCATTCCAAAACTAAACAACACAAATCACAGATCCCTCTCTTATGAATCTCATCTAAACAACACAGAGTCGCTCTCTTTATTATAAATTTATATTAAATGTGTGTGGGTGTGTATCTAATACTGATTATGTGCGTTTATTTTATTATTATTGTTGTTGTTGTAATGTTATTTGTGTGAGTTGTGATTTGTGTGAATATGTACATGTATAGTATAAATATAATATAACTTTATATAATTTAATAATTTGGAAATACAAAGGGTTTGTTACATGTGTGTGTATTGTTATCATGTTATAATAACTTATAGTTATAAGTTGGTGATTCAAGAAAAAAATAGTAAAGCTAGTGATTGTTAAAGCATACACTTAGCGTATTATTTACATATGTATGAATGAGTGTAATTTTAATATTTTTATAAATAAAAAAAATGACAAATAGATAGTGACAACTGCATAAAAATAAAAAGAGACCACATAATGCAAACATTTTCCCACAAATCTTTAATTGGATGATTTGGATGAAATGCATAAAAAGAGAAAGGCAGATAAGGAACTAATTATATGTATATAAATAAAAAAATCTTCCAAAAATACAGCAAATTTTTGTTATGAATATGCAAAAACACATGACGTGCAGGGATTCAAATTAATTGCATCATTTAATAAACAGAAGATTAATAATAAATACTAAGAGAGGGAAATAAAAATGTAAGCATGATTACTGGATGAGCAAGGACAAAGCACATACAGGGCTGCGAAAATATGATATTAAGGATGTAACAGCATCAACAACGGGAACTGGTTTGGTTGTACATGACAGCACTGCTTGATGAAAGACAGAAAGGCTGGAAGATACATCCTGGAAAATTGACAGAACTGTTTTTCAACTTTTGTATTTCAAATTATATGATTCACAAAATCAACCACAATAATTTAAACAAGAAAAATATCTACCACAGATGCGGATGGTAGATTTCCAAAATTATAGTGCAAAAGTGAGTCAAGTGAACTTGAGACAGCAATCTTTAAACAAAAACATATTACATCTATTTAGCATTATTACAACAAATACAATATGAAATGCTACTTCAAAAGTCTTTCCAACTTGGCATGCCAATCTCCCAGTGAGGAAAAGAAGCCTTTAGCATGGCAATCAAATTGCAATCATAGGCACTTATATAGATACCTTTGAAAATTTGGAGAGCATGATGAACAGAATATCTAATACAGAACCTATAGCAAGCTGTAATCCTTCAATCTCCATCAATTCAAACAGACGGCTAACATAAAGATTCTGCAGGAAAAAGTTCTCACATTCGTTAGGAGAATAGAAATATAGTTTTTTCAAGGATGAGTAAAATCAGTAGAGACAGAACATGGCTGACCTCTAAGGATTGTTTAGTTGTACAAATAATTCGAAAGAGTGTGCCGTGGATAGAAGAATCACAAAGTAACATGTCCTGGATAATATCACCCAATCTTTCATAGTATGCGACTAATAATATGCATTTTTTCATCACTTCTAGCACCTAAAACAGTAAACACATCATCAACATATCATGTTATTTAAGCAAAGTCTGCAACTAATCAGACCCCTTTAAGAAGTTCACAAGAAACCAGGCATAAGTAGGACAATTGTGCAGGCAATAGGACCATTTAACGTGTATATGTCAAACCCACATTTAAAAGAAGACTTATTTCCAAAGTCAAAGAAAAAGACAGACATAACTATCCCCAGACGGGCCAGAGCTACTTTTCATTGTCACTTAAGCAAACAAGTGTCACCAATACCAGTGATTTTGAAAGCCAGAAAAGAGATGTGGCTAATACACGTACAATATTTTTGTGATTGCAATTTTATACTTCATACCCTGCAAGATAACTGTTGAAGATCTTAAAAGTTTAAGAACTCCAATGTTCATCCAAATTGGTAAATACAACTACATTGACAAATCAAACACGAAAGAATGAAACTATGTGGAACAAAATTGAAAAAGAAATATGCAAACAACAACAAAGCCTTAGTCCCAAATTTTGGGGTTGGCTATAGATCCTCAACAAATTAGTCATGGCCGGCCACATATATTCTTTTCCTCCATTCCATTCTATCTGAAGTATCATACTAGTACATAAAGTGCAGTGATTCATCCATAATTATCCATTTATGACATTAGTTTGTCAGGCAAAAACTAACCAGAGTTTAAGGGAGAGAAACTATTTTCAAATCAGATGCACACCATTCAGATAAAAGATTCGTCATAAAACAACTATAATTTGAAATTTAATGGTAAATGCTCATAAGTAAAATTCCATTAGAGAAACGTAAATAGATGGATGAAACAAGATGAACAGGAATAGCTCTCTGATCACTGTCACAACAAAAAGACAGTGAATCATGATATAGAAATAACATGTGAACAACTGTTCAAAGAGAAAACTTGGTGGGAGAAATGAAAAAGTGAAAAGATGGACAAGAAAGGAGGGATATAAAAGTGCAAAGAAGGAAAGGATATTTTTTCCCTTCTATTTTTGGTATTAGGATGTAAAAGGAGGGAGGGGGGGGGGGAGAGAGAATCTTTTTGTAATTACCATAGACACTTGCAATTAAGGGATTAACAGGGAAGATTGGCAAAAGAACCCAAATCCCTCATTCCTTCCAAGTTGTATTTCCAATTTTCCTCCCATCTTTTTTTTGGGGGTGGGAGGAGGGGGGTGGGATTTGGACTTCAAATTGACTATTTTATTAGATCCTAATCTTGGCTAATTATCATGAATAGATCTTCTTGTATGGCCCAAAGAGAAAGCTTAAAATTTTTGCAGTTTTGATTGCTTTAGGCTACTTTGTTCTTGGACCTTCACCTGTCTGTTTAGTAATATTTCTACCAGTCAAGACTCAAGTTAGCTATTGAAATATAAACAAAAATAAGATCCAAGTTGTAGCAGCTTCCAAAAATATCCAAGGTGTACCTTCAGTGTTATTTTCCAACGGACATACTTTACTTTGTATTTCCAGTACTCATGACTAACTAGGACATACTGCAGAGAGAAAACAATTAGAGCCAAGAGAGAATCATCCTCTAATCCTGTTTCCACAAGCTGCATGGTAAAGTCCAGCACTGCAAAGGTTTTGAACCATGCATATTAAAATCCAGAGAACAGATAAATAATGATCATCAACAGTTTTTTATGGGTAAGTAAAATTTATTATGAGAGGGCTATGTGCTCATCAACAATAATACCACAAAGACAGACTCAAATAATTTCAATAACAAAACGGATAACATCATAAGCATTAAGTCATCGCAAATAATAATAAGAACAGAAGTTTCTAGATCTCAGAAGAGCAAAGTGAAGCAAGGAAGACTCGACATATCAATATAATAGTTAGCCTGAGACAAATACAAGCACACAGCAAAGAATGCGTGATTCGGCCTAATTAGATCCACAAAGACTTTTTACTTATACACACACACACACACACACACATTTTTTATATTGTATTTCACATTTTAATGCTTATGAAGTCATGTTAGAGTGGAGTTCCTGATAGACAAAGTTCATTAAAAGGTGGTTTATAAAAAGAAAAGCAGTGAAATTTGGAATTTTTTATATATATACACACACACATACACACAATAAAAGGAAAGGGGAGTTGTAGGGACAAATGTAAAGGCAATACAAAGGGTTGCAAAGAGATAAGTATTAATCGAGGACATACAATCACGAAAGAGTAAAATAGGGAAAAGAGGATAAGCATACAGAACAAACAGCAATGCTTAAAAAACAAAACAGGAGGTAAATATAAACACACTAACAGCAAAAATACAAAAAGCTAATAGCAACCATACCTGATATGGCCAATGGGTGGTCGTTATCATTCTGCTCACAGTCAATTAAAAGCATCTTTGCCAATTTTCCAGAAAGTAACCATGATCCACTACAAAGAAAGAAGAGGATAAAACTAATTAAAACACAAACCATAAATCCAATTTTCAATTAACTAATTGAGTACATATGTATTACATTAAACTGCACCCCTTACCAAGACAAAGGAAGCAAAAGATCAAGTCTTTGGCCTCACACAAAACAGAAGAAGAAAATCCCCATAAAAATGCCCATAGAGTTTATGGCCCAATACATCGAAATAGCATAGTCCACAAAAGCAAAACCATAAAGCTGCAATTAGGCCACATTAACCAATAACCCTTACATTCCAGTATAAGGCTTGGAGTCAGGAACAATACAGCTACCACCAATTACAATATTATTCATTATGCACTTAAAGTAGCCATAATATATATGGCAGTAAAGAAGGCCCAAAAAATGTAGGAAAAATAGATGAGTTAATACATATATCTGTATGTGTGTGCGCAC
Organism: Castanea sativa; assembly: GCF_040712315.1. Lineage (NCBI taxonomy): Eukaryota > Viridiplantae > Streptophyta > Magnoliopsida > Fagales > Fagaceae > Castanea > Castanea sativa. The sequence continues at coordinate 40,106,045 of NC_134019.1, read as the reverse complement.
GCTTCTATCATCAAGAAAATTCAGCCTCATTTAATAAAGAAATAAAACACCTCAAAACCCATGCAAAGATAGTATGGCTAACATTTTGACAAGGTAAAATGAAAGCTTATGTATAGCACACTCAAGGCTAAATTTTGACAAAATATTTAAGTCAAATTAAAAAAGAAAAAGATTATGAAGGACTTCAGACATAACAATGGAAAAGTTAAATAGTATAAGCCACTGAACTTAGGTAAGCATGCAATTCTGCACAATCTCATCTTTATATATTGGCAGTTGAATCCAAAAGGCAAAAGGTTTAAGCTAAAGGATTCACCTTGATGAACTATTACTTCCAATATCACGGATACTTGTCTCTAAAACCAGATCAAATATATTTGCCTTTAGAGCCGCCGCAGAAACATGAGATGGAGAACTGACCAGAAAAAATACATATTAACAATTAAGGTTGTAGTATATGTGTTTCAGTTTATAATCATAAACAATTCATGTGCAAAGCTTAATTTGTAATGAATAGAGGAACAACAGATTCTTCCAAAACATCATATTTTCCAAATATCATTATATATATAAACCAATCACTAGCTGAAGACACGTTTAATACATGGAGGATCACTAGCTGAAGACACATTTAAAACATGGAGGGGTCTTGCATACCATTTCAACAACTTTCCTAAGATCTTCACACCCATGGACATCAGAGCAGCACTATTGGAATTAGGAGACAGATTTCTGACCAAAGTGCAGATGATCTCAACCGCCCTGCAGTGAACACAAAGACAACCAACTATCTCCAAATTAAAAAGAATTATAGCCATGAAATGCAAAGCATCAGAAAATGAAATCAGGAAAGGCAAAAAAGAAAAGGTAAAAAAAAGGTCCAGATTGCCTAATTACCACACATTCTTTTCCAATGTTGCAGTCATGCCAGTTTCTGGCACATGCAATAAGCTGCCGGTCTCCATTAAAGAAAAACACACATCCTACATATAACAAATTGAAGGAAAAATTCATGACAATAAAATTGAAACAGGAAAAAATAAATCAAACTATTGAAAAAATAAAAATAAAAAATACTACTGCTTGCCTCATAAAGCATGAACTTTATTTAGCACTAGGACCCTTTTCCAATATGTTTATCTACAGATCCAAATAAACCAAGCTATGCACTAGGCTGTTCTCAACTCAGTCAAGCTAGACTTGTTCAAGCTAAACTCGGGCTTTAGCCAAACTGAGGCAAACATGTTCAAGCTCAGTCCATCATATATGTACAGGCTTTGGCTTGCTCAGCACAACAGATAAGCCAAATGTCTGAGCAGGAACATGGGTGTCACGCCAAAAGAAATCAGAACATATGTTCTTGATAGGAACCAGAAGAAGTAATGGAACCAACATCTCCAAGATACCAGAGGCAGAGCCAACAAGGAACAGCAAGCAAGAAACATAGTGATCAAACTTCAGGAACCAAAACCAAACAGCAATCTTCATAAACTCAAAAATAAAGTTCATGGTCTTTTTATTACACTCAGAATTGCTAGAATGAATATAAGTTACACAAAAAATATATATTCAGAACACAGTTTCAGGAAAAATAAATGCAAGGATTCTTAAACAGAAGCAGGGAAAAAAAATGGTCAACATAAAGAATGCCTGCAATAGCGTCCAAATTGATAAGTAAACATCAAGATTATAAAGTCAGGAAAGGGAAAGAGGCAAAGTAAAAGACAAAGCTGAAGTGCACATAGTGCAGACTTTTATTTTTTAATATTAACAAGTCACTTAAATGAAGGAAAAGAAAGGGTAGCCCAAGCACACAATGCAGATCTTTTACAATTTTTTGATTGGTAAGTAAGACACAAACCCAACGGATCTTGAACCCACAACCACACCTCCATCCCATAACTAATAACCATGGGATGAGGAAATCCCATTTGAGCTATAGCTTATTGGCATTGCATATTGTGGGGTCTTGAGCTTCGGCCGAGAGCGTGGGGCTTTGGCCAAGATTGTGAGTAGTCCAAGTCTGAGGAAGAATATCTCCTCGAATAAGCTAAATGCAGATCGGGTATAGATCCTAACGATCAAAGTGACCTTCTAGGAAATTCTAATGATAAGGACGAGCATCATGAACGTACAAGAGGGATAAGGACTCAAAAATGTCTAAGGGAAAGCTGCTACACCGCATTGAATGCCCTGCAGCTAACTTTCTAACCACATTTATGTGGAAAAGACCCCTGAAGAGTGCTACCTCGGCAACCACAACTCACAGAAGGCCAGAAAGGGTGTCTGATGGGACAAGCACTCAAGTGGTGGTTCAAAAGATCAACAAATGTGGGATTAAGATCATCCAAATGGAACTATATAATGGAAGAGGCCCATCATGAAAAGGGGATGGAAAAAGGAGAAGAGAAAGCGCTGTAGCAATCTCAACAACTCCTGTAACTATTGTCATCCAATATATACTAGAATAGAGCTCCTCAGACTATGCATAGGACAAACTTTCTCGCACAAACCGGGTTCAATTCTTGTTGGCTCATCATCCAAAACCATATTAATTGTTATCCATGCAGTAAAGCCTAGCTCTTTAATCCACTCTCTACAAATTTATTGTGCTGGGTTCACTGGGCCAAGATCCCTTACATTTTTGGGCTTGGTCGGAAAATCGTGTCCCTACACATATCTTTTACAATTACATATTCCAAATTGAACTTTAAGGATATAAGGAACATGAGAAAAATAAAAGATTAATCAGTATAGAAACTGTGGAAGAAAAGATAAACTCAACATGCCACAGCAATATCAATAAGCCCATCAAAATCTCGGTTTATCATTGTTTGAGGAATGCAAACAAAAAGGCCATTTCAACATTAAAACCATGCTAAACCAAATCTCAGTTCAAGAATGCAAACAAAAGGCCATTTCAATAATAAAACCATACTAAACCAAATCTTTCCAAATCAACTTGGTAGCAAATCAAAGCTTGACAACAACAAAGAAATAAACAAATTGATTGAATGAGTCAAGTCAGCATAGAAAGCTGAAACTAAGGACCAAAGTTGTCTAACAGCAACACCATAACAATAGAGCATATCAATGAACTTCATGTCTAGTACTCAGATACTATATTGATAATAGAGGAATTTTAATGACTGAAGTGTATAAACCATAACCCAAATCCAGGCTTCAATAAATCAAAGTCTTATCAGATGAAAATAAGTATGAGAGGACAATTGACATTCAGGTTTATCCACATCCAGTACACCATCCAATGCAGCTTTTTTTTTTTTTTTGTTGATAAATTGCACCATCCAATGCCATTTAACTAACATTTCCATATAACACCATATAGCAACCAACATTCTCAGGCAATAGTCCTCCAAACTACAGGAGAATTATATAACAATCACCTATATATGATCTAACCAAATTAGTTCCAAATAAAAAATTCATAAGATACCAAACAATAGCCAGAGGGAGTAAAAACAAATTACCGTGTTAAAAGACACCATTCGGCAAAGCAGGTCAAGAGTAAGAAAAATTTCCTCACTTTTGTCTGGATACAGATCCTGCCCCAATCGGAGGAGCAATACAAGCACACCAGATTGTGTATACTACAAAAGTAGATACATATGTCAGCAGAAAGAATTAGCTGATATGAAATTGAATTGAAAGACAATTGATCTAACTAAAACTTTTCCTGACTGAACAGAGTTTCATAGTTCATTTTGACTTCTTTAGTAACACTATCATATTACTGAAATCATCTCAACCCTCCTAACTTCAGACAGTCACCTACACAATTGTAATATATACACAATAACAGTAAACTGATTTACTTTATTTTATTTTATAATTTGATAGTTATGATGGGAGAGGGAGTATTCAAACAAACCCTAGACATCTCCGTTGGAAACACCAAGACGTGTCTGTTGAGCTAGAAGGCTCTTGGCAACTAAGTAGTGGCAAGTAATTTGATGGGAGAAAGAGTAACATCACCAACAGAGATTAAGACTTTAATGTATAAAATACAACAACAAAACCTAAAGCATCATGTTCTGAGAGCCAGGAAACAAAGCCAAGCAATATGTGGGAAAAAGATATTTGCAAAGTGATAAACCAAGTCATGTAAGATTAATGTGATGACATCAAGTGCATTGTGATGCTGTACCATAAAGATGATCACATAGCGGAACATGACTACATTTGTGAATGGGTTACACTCTGCATTGTGATGCTGCACCATAAGCATGATGACAGCAAGTGCTTTCATGGAAATCAGAAAATATCCAACAGAACTTTGTCGTAAAATATGAATAACATCCTACATCTAATCCAGACGGATAGGTCAGTCACATCAGTTTTAGTAGACTAGACCTTTTGAAAACACAACACAAAGACAGTATCACCATCGTAGATTGGAAGCCAAGGAAGAAAGAAATTAGATATTCTATAGCAGCAACATCAAGAAATGCAGATTATAATTGTAATAAAATTATTGAAAACACTCAAAAGCAAGTTCAGATGTAAATTAAAGGAACCTTTTTGTTTCCAAGAATTTCTAAAGGGCCTAACACAATAAAATCAGCAAACATAGATTAAAATTTTAAAACAATAATTACCTCCCATCGGACAAGAGCAGTATTCCCACCAATCATTTTCAAAACATGTCCACGAGTTTTACTAGGAATGAGTAAACCTTCAACTCCAGGAACATGCACTGGCAGGTGTGTTTCAACAATTTGAGAGACGTTATCCACCAGGGAATCACTTCTAATCTCAAACAGAGATGATATTCCAACTGACTTGTCTAGGAAGTTATAACTGTTGGCAGAAAGAACATATAAAAAGTAGCAGCAGTATATTTTTAAATCCAAAAAAAAAAAACAAAGAATCGAGAATAGAGCTTATTTAATGCTACATTGACAATATAGATATTCTACATCCCCATTAGAAAAGGGTATCTTATACAAAAGGCGGATATACGAGTTGAAGCCAATGGGATCACCAAAGAAGTTTTACTTACACGCATTCTGCAGGCCAAGTTCCTTCACAGAGGGATGACAAAAGGCGAACAAGTTCCACAGTCCTAAAGGGAAATTCACCCTCTAAGTTGCAAAGAAGACACCGAATAGGACCATCAATAAAACTTTCCTTGTCCCAGAACTGAATACAAAGTGACTCCTGCACAATTCAAGAGAAAAATCTCCAATTAGCAAACTGTGAACAATAGACTAAATGATTAGAAATATGAAGAATGGCCCTGAAAAATAATAATCATTATACATCCAAACCTCGCCTCGATAAATTTTGTAAAGAATATCCAATATCAAATTAAGGGTACTGTCCCCCATCTGCACCATTATGTAAATAGGATAAATTAGAAAAGGCACTCAGTGAATTCCTTACAAACTACTTGCAGATATCCATAAATAGTTACCTGAAGATTGATCTCATAAGATGCAATAAATGCAGAAATAAAAGTTCTTAAGACACTTCGATAGCCAGCAACAGGTCCCTGGGTAAGACACAGAGAAAGAAAGAGAAATCACTTCTTTTACAAAACCAATATATATACAAGAACTTGGAGGGAAAGTGGACAAAATACCAGAACATGTAAGGACCAAAGTAAAGTAAATCAGATTCAAACTTTTTTGGATAAGTAATAAACTTTATTAATAAAGTAGGATATGTCATGCTCATGGTGATGAGCACTCTGGACATAAAAGAATTATAAAAAATCATGGGGGAAAAAAGAAAAAAAAAAGTGATTTTATGAAATCTGTAAGTGTTGCTATTTGTAAGACCCCACACCCAGACCAATCATAGTAAAAATCAGTAATGCTTCCAGCTGATCCTTTAATCTGGCAGTATCTTCAAAATACCATCAGATTAAAACTTAACGTCAGACAATAGACTATATGTCTTCTTCTCCTTGGAATTAAAAAAAAAAAAAGGGTTTATTATAGCTACAGGGTTTATAATGAAAAGGAAAAACCAGTCAACACTTAAAATTATGTGGGAAAACTAGAAACCAGTCACTGTAAAACTCTTGGAACTATGAACTCAGAATAACTCACATCTGATTCCTTCAATATATCACTTTGAAGGATTTCAAGAAAATAATTCAAGGATTCAACCTCAAACGCTTGGCGTACATAACCAACATGATCAATCTCCTGGAAAATAAAATAGGAAAAATAAAATGGTCAACGTTTGCTTTTTAATATAACAATAATAATAAATAAATAAATAAAGCAACAAAGTTAACAAGAGTGAAGGTAAAAACAACATTTTCATACGAGATGCACAAAATGCTCTCTTAAAGAATTACAATCGAAAAGAAAGGAAATCAATAAAATTTACATGAGTTTCGTAAAAGTGGATCCAAGTGCACAAGAAACATTTGCAATGTTTATACATCCTAGTGTAGCAAACAATACATCAATTGACACATCCACATACCATTAGTACATTGTTTTCCTCCTTTCCTGGAAGTGATGAAATTAAGCAAAGAAACACTGCCCATGCTAGAATCAGAGGGCCTGAGTCTTTTAACTCAAATACATTGAAACTAGAAATTAGTGCATCAATCTCTTGGACATCAGTCAAGGTGAAAACAGAGAAACCGTTCCTGAGAAATTGCAAAACAGGTATTCTAGCAATTAGAACAAACGTATTTAAAGAACAAAGAAAAAGCGAGTCAAATTAAAATGAAATGTACTACAAAGGATACATAATTACCATAAGAACATCAGATATTATATAAAGATTTAGAGAAACATGATATATCAAACTCATACAGATGAAACCCACTGACTATTAAATAATCTAAATAACAATTACAACTGCTCTAAATATCACCACAAAATAGCAAATCAAATAAGGGAGAATAATATCAAATTGTATAGTTTCCAGTTACAAGTAATAGTCTAAAAAGCATACGCTTCAAATTGTCTGTTATACATCTAAGCAAACCCAATCCCAACTGCCATGGAGAAATCTGCTGAGATTTTCCATTTCATGACTAATTGAACAAACTCAACACTGATCAAATAATTAGAGAACCAGCTAATCTTGGACAGCATCCAAAAACTACTACTAACTAATCGACATTGGTGGAACAATTAATTGCTTTCCCCCAAGGCAAACACTGACACTAATGTCTAATCCAATGGTCATGCTGCCAACAATCTACAGTAGATAAGTTTGACACCAATGTAACGTCCATTTTGAATAAGAGCCATCCAAGTTTAACTTTCAACCAAAAAATAAAACCTCCCAACGGAGGAAGAAACACAAACACATATAGTACATATTACATTTCCTTCAAATAATAAAAGTATCCATTTCAGCCATGGCAAAACATAGATATAAGTATAGGATACAAGCTAGATTTGTATGTCATACAACACATACCCATAGACATACTGTACCTAAAACAGAGAGATATCACCTGATTATTGGAATTTCCTAAACAACTTTGATATGGCCTGATGTTATATGTGTATTTTAAAATCAATTAAGCTACAGCTTGAGAGCAGCTATGATATCCTTGACATAAGATCTTGGAGGAAGAGACTAGAAAGTCTCTCATTTGTGCCTCATACCTAAGGATATTAAATTCAATTAAGCATTTTCAATTCATTGACTTGAGACTCAATACACGCATACCCATGCATTGTATTGCACAGTAATTGTGCAATTAAGCATTTTCAATTCATTGACTTTAGACTACTTTGTGCTTTTGATGCATATTGTAGTTTCTTTAATATAATTTGTCTGACCTATCCAAAAAAAGAAAAATTACATATTGCTAGGGTATTTGATGAATTGGACCAGCTTTTTTTCTCTCCAACAGATAAAAGACTCCTATGAACTTTACACATTACCCCCAAAAAGATATATAAAATGTAACTAGCAAGTAACAACTAGGGAAAAAACCTGAAAGGCATTTCATCATGAACCATCTGGAGAAGAATTTCCAGGTCCAGGGTTTCTATAAGGATAAGGAGGAGCTGAATTTTGGCATGATGAGAATAATGTACTGCTTCAGTTGATATAGCCAGCTTTCCAAAGTTACAAGTCCCAGATAAGATTCCCTGTGAGTTGAAGTTACAAACAATGATTAGGATCAAAATAAAATGTATAAAACAGCAATCTCATAAAGATTATGGTATACCTTGTAGAGGGAGCACAACTTTTTCCAACTTCCACCATCACAGGTACAAAATGACTCATAATACGCTAGGAAAAGAATGTCTAAAACCAAATTGTCTTCTATCAGTGTCTCCTCGGCCCACAAGGTAAAAAGGTCGACATCCTAAAAAACGTCCCCACAAGTCACGGCAGATGTTAAAAAGCCTAACTATGACAAACCATGGGATTAAAATAAGTAAGTAATTTTTTCCCATATAGAACATGCATACATTGAAATTTTTATCAGTTGTTGTTTATACGATATAGATGGTTGGAGAAGCAATAGAAACCCAAAAAGTTGCGGATATGTCATATAAGCACCATACCAAAATAGAATTGGACCAAGCCACTAAGGGAGAGTTACCCACTACACCAATCTTTATTTATTTATTTTCTTTCTTTCTTTTAGGCATGACATAAACTCAATAGCCTGGATGTAATGAAAAACATGAAGGATGAAGTAACACATTATTTCAACACAATGAACTCTATATGTTCCATTGTACAACTAACCAAAAAGCAAAGACTAAACCAACATGTACCAAAAACATAACTCCGACGGAGTGCTTGTCCTTATAAAGACCCAACATAGTAACACAATAAATTAACATGTTCAACTCATATATCTATCATCCTGGCACACCAATTACACAATTATACAGGTTTTAAAGTAAGCAACACAGGTGGACATTAAACATACCATCTGCTCAGGGTGACTAGATGATAGAAGGTCTTCCAGTAAGGATATTGATTTCCTTTCTAGTCCATCAGAAATCAGCTTTAGCACTTCTTCCCTAATAATTTGACCTTCTTTGGAGCCAGTTCCAACATATACTGCATCAAAATTAGTACGATTATCAGTATGGAAAGTCAAAATTCAGCACCTATATGCAATATTTAAGAACTTGAAGTTAAGTCAAAAAATTCTAGGTATGGTTCAATCACTATATGACACCATGGAAAAAAAACAAAATTACAGAAAGGATAATAGCTAGGAAGTATAAGAGCTCTATGATTTACTTACAAGCATGCATAAGAATCCTCCTGGTACATTTCAGTAAGCACTGCCGTTCCATGTAATACTGAAGCAATATCTTCATAACAACAGCAAAAGAAGTCAGACAAGTGGCCAGCAATGAAGAAATGCTTCAATACTAGCATCCAATATCTGTATGCAAAAAAAAAAAGAGTTTCACATGTACAACTCAATTCTACTAAGCTTAAAACATTGACATCAGTTGGATAGCAACAAGAAAACCCCACAAAGACCTTTACGCACCCATCACAACTTGTATCCAAGATTTGGCAGTGCCCAATACAACACAACGAGAATAAAGGAAAGAGAAGCTACTAACCACATGAAGATATTCTTGAACTATAGAATCGGCACCTAAATTTTTGTCCTTTAGAGTCCTTTCGACAAGAATGTACGTTTGAACTTCATCTAAAGCCTGAAACAAACAATAAGCACCAATAGCGAATCAATAATCAATGACAATATCCGATATATCATATAAACATCATGAAATTCAACTAATCCAAATATCATTAAACTCACATTCTCCTCAGAAAATTCACTTCATAGAAAACAATGTAATGAAAAACTCAATACTGCAACAATTATAGCATTGGAGGCTAGGTTTAGCAAAAACTACAAAATGAGCGGCAAAAATTGGCAAAAAAAAAAAAAAAAATCTCACCAAGTAGGAGCTGATACGCAATGCCTTTTCTTTCAATTCAGGCTGGATAGTCAATTGGCGATCCCCAATCTTCACTGTCTCTGAATTCAAAGCCTCCTTCGATTTCTGATTCGGTGACTTGAAGCGCGACACTGTGTCCACGAACCAACCTCGGTTTTCCTTCAACTTCTTCGCCTGAACAAAACACAAAGAAACCCAATTCATGCACATACACAATCATATCGAGCGAGAGAGAGAGGATTAGGGTTTACGAGATTTGGAGGGAGGTCGGAGGAGAGAGAGGCGTTCTCGAGGTCGGTGAGGAGGAGAGAGAATGGGTCCCACCAGAGAGAGGCGTCGACGGACTTAGTGGTGGTCGCCATTGAAGGCGAAAAGGAGAGCTTGAGAGAGAGAGAGAGAGCCTAAAACCCTAGCAGAAGAGTGAAGAAGAAGAAAGAAGGGGTTATGTAATTTGATTTTTCGCGCTTTGAAAGTGAGCACTTTGGAGAGTGTATGTGACTGTGAGACTGAAAAAAAACGCTAAGTGAAAACGAAAATGGGAAAGAATTTGTATTTTATTTTTTTATATGAGTATAAAAATAGGTTAGAAATTTTTTTTTTTTTTGGGTGGGAGAAATTTTTTATATTGGTAAATGTTTTTGAAAATTGGGGGATTTAATGTATAGTTGTGCTAAGAGAAACACATGTTTAAACAATAAACTATTGAACAATTATGGTAATTCTCATTTTCTAATATGATTTATTAGTAAATTATATTCTTAATTAAGTTGGCTGGTTAGCTTTGAGTATCTGTTCCAATCTCAACCATAAATACCCACCAATGACAATAATATCACATGACAAAAATGTGATTAATAAGATAATATGTAACAACTAATCGATTTTATAATTCAATGATGAGTTAATATTATATGATTAAAATGTGATCTGGAAATTGAGAAAGTAACATATCTTAAGGATTATATCTTCTAATTGGCTTATCATGTTTGTTTGCCGATCTCTTAATTGATTAAAGATATTTATTTTATTTATTTTTCTAGTTTTGCAAATTATTGGTATTCTCTTGGTTTGCTTAGGAATATAAGGTATGTGTACATTTGACGATTAAGTTTGTGTTGTATGTATCATATAAATAAAGTGTAAGCAAAAAAAAAAAAAAAGATACAATACTACGTTACAGGTAAACCAATACCTTCACACAATATAATCCTTGCATATGTTGGATGATGTTTATGTTTATGTTTGCATTTATGTTATGTAATTATGACATCCTTTGAAATATCTTTATTTATGTTGATTAATAGTTGTATTTAAGTAATAGTAAAGCAAGATTGGGCTTCTTCTTTTTTATGTGTACTTTCATTATAGTGCTATTGATAATATTGATGATAATAAGTAATGACATGATATTTTATTAAAATATAATAACATACAAACTTATATTCTTTAATTATATAAGATAGATCAATGCCTTCAAAACAATATCAAATATCATTAAATATAGAAGAAAACACACACACACACACCTCATTTTAAGTTTATATAATTACATAGGAAAAAGAAAACATTTATATTTGCTACAACTTATAGCATTGCCTATCTATTATTATTGTTATTCCTATCCTTATTATTATTGTATAGTAGGAGGAGACATAGTTAGAATTTAATTGCTATAAATATTAAATTTAATTATAATCTAATTTGAAAATTTATCAAACTTTTACTTTGATAGTAATTGACCCAACTAAAGCACAATAAAGTTTTAAAGAAAATTATAACTCGAACCTTTATGGGAGTATAATTTTGCGACTTTGACTATAAAGTATAATTGCATGTGATTCGTGTTTTTTCAAAAGTTTATTATATAGATTTTATTTTTTTTACTTTACTGGAGTATGAAGCGCAATAGAAGACTTATTTTCGATGGAAGACCTTCCGTTGAAAACAAATTGACCTTTTGTTTTGACTAATGGAGACAACAAACAAAACAATTTTATTTTATTATAATAATATTATAACAAATCTAACTTATTATAACTAATGAAGTGCAATGAAGACATCTATATTAGAATGATGATTTTTGCTAGCATTGTTATCTAGATTAATCAAACAATTGGTTACAAACACTGTTATAACGTGTAATGTATCACTTGTACTACATTTATATGAGTCATTAAAATTTATGGTGAGTGTGAAATACTTATTTTATCACTGGATGTCCTTAAATGATTTTATTGCAATTTGTTCATTCGTACTTGAAACTACGTGTTAACCCCTTGAGCGATCAAATTGAAGGCAATTGAGTGGAAAGCAAAAGATAATGTGTTTTTTTTTTTTAAATAGCTCATGGACATTATTATTGTATTGATAACTTTATTATATATAATTATGGATATTTGTTTGATTTGAAATTGATTAAAATGGGTTGTGCTTAGTTTGAAAAAATTTTGGTTTTCCTTTTATTTTAATTATCTCTTTTTGGTTTTGATTGGTTTACCAATTGATTTGGGTTTTCCTTGCAGCCTTATGTTGTTACATGGGAGAAAAAAAACATAATATGTTGACAATGTGGATTCAACAATAGGCATGAATATGGTATCAACTTAAGGCTTAAAGACCCTCAAAAAAAACTTAAGGCTTAAAAAAACCTTTAAGGCAACATTTTTGAGTAAAAAAAATAATAATTAACATATGTTCTACTTTATATTTTCATGTTTCCTTATTGGTGTCTTTGGAAAATTAAGATCTCCAATTTATTTTATTAATAATTATTTTTATGTTTATGTGTGTGTAATGATAAGAATAAGATCTTTCAAAATGACTTTAATACATTATTATTATTATATCACAAAATCAAATTCACAGACACTACAAAATTTTAGTTTACATTATCTTAAATGTTTATGTAAAGTGATGGATGATCATATTTTAATATATTGCACCCTCATTCATGCAATAATCCCCCCCCCCTCTGCTTAGTGGTCTAGTGGATGATATTTATTCGCTAATGTATCAGTATTAACAATTAATTAATTAATGTTAGTTAGTCATTGGTAGAAGAGTTGTTTCTTCGAATTTAATCATTTTTTAGTGAAGAGACATATCTCTTCCCAAGAGACATGAGCAAGTCTATAAATATAAAACTCTTTGTTTGTGTCTTTAATCATTCTCTCTACAAATATGTTGGTGATCACCAACTTGATGAGATTACCATCCACACAATTAGGACCAATAGTGATATCACAACTATTGGTTGGTTCTAAGAGAGAAAGTAAACCACCGTTACTACCACTCTCCTCCTCCACCAACTGATTAACCATTCCAAAAATTTGTTAAAAATATTTTCTAAACAATCAAAAGACAAATTTTTAGTTTGATTACATCAATTTCTTATTACAATTACCATCAATCTATTGCATATCTTGATCAAGAACCATTATGGTTTAGGGTCAAAGGAGTGCTTTTTACTGGAGACATCAATCACGTGCACATAAATTTTTTATTGCGAGAAAATTTTTGCAAAGGATTTGAAGAAATTCAAAGGGGTTAAGATCGAAGAACAAGAAAATTGCTTAAAATTTAAAATCGTATATGACCTGTTAGAAATATTGAATGATTATATTGTATTTTTCTATTAAAGAATATACATGTGTGCCTTTATATAGGAGGCATAGGAGTGCAGTACAAGTAAATGTGTAGTACAAGAATGTGTGATATACAAGTAATCTAGTTGGGCCTAAAGCCCATAACACTATACACGTTAACAGCCCCCCTCAAACTCAAGGTGGATATGAGACCAACTTGAGGTTGTCAACCAAAGCACGAAGGCGTCCTTTAGGATGTGACTTGGTGAAGATATCTGCAAGTTAATCTGTAGAGGAGACTAAGATTAGCTTGAGAGCACCATAGACAAAATGATAACGGATAAAATGACAATCGATCTCGATGTGTTTAGTCCGTTTATGAAAGACATCATTGTGAGCAATATGAATGGCACTTTTGTTATCACAATAAAGAGGAGTAGTAGAGAATGTAGACACACCTAAGTTTTTGAGAAACCATCGTAGCCAAAAGAGCTCAGATGTGGTTTTCAGCAAGGGCATGATATTCTGCTTCAGTACTGGAGAGGGCCACATGAGTTTGTTTCTTGCTTCGCCAAGAAATTAGAGAAGAACCAAGAAGAAAGCAATAACCAATGGTGGACTTGCGATCAGTGGGATCTCATGCCCAATCAACATGAGAAAATGCACAGAGAATAAGAGGAGACTGAGCAGAGTAGAAAAGACCATAGAAGAGAGTGCCTTTTAGATACCAAAGAATGCGCAAAACAGCAGCATAGTGAGTCAATCGTGGAGTAAACAGATACTGGCTCACCTGGTGAACAGCATAGGAAATGTCTAGACGAGTAACAGTGAGATAAACTAGGCTGCCAATCAAACGTCTGTAAAAAGAGGGATTAGACAATAGTTTCCCCCCTAAGGGAGTCAAATGCGCATTAAGCTCAATTGGAGTGTCAATGGTCAACCTATCAGTGAGTCCAGCTCGAGACAATAGTTCAAAGGCATACTTGGCTTGAGTAATGTAAAGTCCATCTGTAGAATAAGTGATTTAAAGACCCAAGAAGTAGCTGAGATGTCCAAGATTTTTCATCTCAAACTACTGACTGAGAAAACCCTTGAGTTCTTGAATGTCACTGAGGTCATCACCATTTATGATCATATCATCCACATACAGGAGAAGTAAAATAGTGCATTTGTCATTACGACGAAGAAATAAGACAAAATCATAATGACTGGCCATGTAACCCAAGCGAGAAATGGTAAAGCTGAATTTGGCAAACCAAGCTTGTGGAGCTTGTTTAAGGCTATAAAGTGCACGTCGAAAGTGACAAACCTTATTTGATACAACAGAGAGACCAGGAAAAGGTTGCATATAAACTTCTTCACTTAAATCCCCATTAAGGAATGCATTTTTGACATCCATCTGGAAAAGGTTCCATTTACTGGTAGCAGCAACAGCTAATAAGGCACAAACAGATGAGATACAAGCAACTGAAGTAAAGGTTTCTTCATAATCAATCTCATCCTCCTGTGTAAAACCTTTTGCAACAAGACGAGTTTTGTAGCGCTCAATGGACTCATCAGAGCGAGTCTTAATCTTGTAGATTCACTTACAACCAACCACATATTTTTCAGGGGGGAAAGTGACCAAGTCCTAAGTATGGTTTTTAGATAATGCATCAAGTTATTCTTTCATTGCAATCTACCATAAAGGGTCAGTGGAAGCCTCACGATAGGTGTGAGGCTCATGCACTGTAGCAAGGATAGTGTAATAATGATAGTCAAATAAATGTGCAGGAATGGATCTTACCCAAGTTGAGTGACGAGGTGGAATGTCTTGTGCAAGATCTTCAGGCGGAGCAAGAGTAGGGGACCCAAGCTCAGGGTTGGGTAGCTCGTCTTCGACCTGTTCATCTTCCACTTGTTCATTAAAGGGGGAACTAGGAAAGGGATCAAGGATATCTGGTAGTTGGATAGAGAAGTCTACAAGAGAATCAGGAGCAGCTATAGGAGGGTCATTAGCAGCTACAAAAGGAATATGTGTCTCATCTGAAAAAGATCTAATACAAAGGAGGAAGATAGAGAAGTACGGAAGTGAGAGAGCTCGACAAAGAGGCAATGTTCCCAAAAGATAACATTGCGGGAGATACGAAGACGATGAGAAACAGGATCATAACATTGATACCCTTTTTGAGTTTAGCCATAGCTAAGAAAACAACAAAGTCATGACCGAGGCTCAAGTTTGTTATGCTCATGTGGCTGAAGAAGAACGAAACAAGCAGAACCAAAAGAGCGAAGGTGGTGATAGTCTGGAGGTGACCCAAAAAGGCGCTCATATGGAGTTTGATTTTGGATGACAGGACTGGGAATGTGATTAATAGCATGAAGAGCATGAAGAGCAGCTTCGCCCCAAAAAGGAGCAGGAACTTTGGTAGAGAAAATGAGAGCACGAACAGTGTCAAGAATATGACGAAGTTTTCATTTGGCTCTTCCATTTTGCTGAGAGGTACCTGGACAAGTTAGTCAATGAATAATGACATAGGAATGCAAAACAGTTTGGAAAGCATATTGAGTGTACTCAAGAACATTATCAGATCGAAAAATTTTGATACGTTTGGAAAATTGAGTTTCAACCATTTTTGTAAAATTAGAATATACTTGCAATAATTTAGAACAATGTTTCATATTAAAATCCAGCTATAGCGAGAGTAATCATCAACAAAGACAACAAAATATCGAGATCCACCAATACTAGAGATAGAGGAAGACCCGCAAACATCAAAATGAATAAGGTCAAAGATATCAGTGGATATTGATTCACTAGTATTGAAAGGCAAAGCTGGTTGTTTTCCTAACTGACATGAAATACAATCAAAATTTTCTGTAGATATTGAACCTAACAAACCTCTAAAAGCCAATTGTTGTACCTAAGAAGAAGATGCGTGACCAAATCGGGCATGCCAAAGTGCAAGGGAAGGAATAGAAGAAAATGCAGCAGCTGCGGCAACAGAAACAAGAGCAAAAAGTGAAAGACGAAAGTTGTCCACGGAAAACATACACTCAACTCTAGGATTGGTCCCAAGCTCCTGTCTCGTTCTTGGATCCTGCATAATACACTCAAAATAATCAAATATAATGTGATAACCCAACTTAGCTAATTATCCCACATAAAATAAATTGTAAGAAAGGTCGAGAACATTAAAGACCCCAGGAACTGAGAGGTTGTGTTAGGAACCTCACACGTGTTGTACTGAATTGTATAGCTATAGTATATTGTAATGGCATAGCAACAGTGTACACGTATAAACAGTGGGTGTATTGAAGTGATTAATTGGTTAGTATTGATTAGGAACTAGTTAAGGTGTAGTAAGGAGTTAGTTACACATTCTGTTAGCACATTCTGTTAGTATAGGATATTCTATTAGTGTGAATATAAAGGGAGATAGGCTGTATCAGAAGGGCAATAAGAACACTCTTAAGCATTCTTCTCTAAACTTGTCTCTCTACTCTCTCTCTCTCTCTCTCTCTTTATGGAGGCCCGGTCCCCTTGAAGTGACCAAATCTTTTCTTTTCTTTTCTCATTCCTACAAACAAAATCCTAACATTTGGTATCAGAGTAGTGATCCAAGATTTGGGCATCATGACTGAGACAAGATCAAATTCTCAGAATTCTGAAAAAATTGCTGCTTTATCCAAGATTACTGACAGCCATGAACAAACCTTACAAGAAGTCACGAAGCAATTACAAATCCTCACCACATTTATGCAGAAGTGGGTTGATTCTGAAGAGCAACGTCAACATTCATCACCATCCAGTGGGTATTTGATTAATACTACGGTTACTAATGGAGCTCATGAAAAATTACCAATGGGACCAATCAAGAATCTGAGGCTGGAGTTTCCACAATTTCAAGGAGAGGATCCTACTTGTTGGATATACAGAGCCAATCGATTTTTTTCATACAACAACACTCCTGAGCATCACAAGGTGTTAATGGCTTCATATCATCTTGATGGTGAAGCTTTAATTTGGTTTCAAGAGGGTGAACAAGCAAGGGGGTTTGTAAGCTGGGAAGTGTTTGTTCGAGCTATGTAGACTCAATTCGGGACCACTGCTTATAATGACCCTATGGAAGCATTGACAAGGCTCAAACAGGTGACTTCTGTGGTGGCTTACAAAGGTAATTTCGAAATTTTGTCTAATAGAATCATGGGGTTATCGGAGTCTCACAAACTAAGTTGCTTCTTAAGTGGGTTAAAAGACGAGAAAAGATTGCCAGTTAGAATATTAGTTCCTAAAACCCTTAATGAAGCTTTTGCGTTAGCTAAGATTCAAGAAGAATATGTAAACAGTAGTAGGAAAGGATTAAGGGGTGTAGCTGATAATGGGAAGGCTTCAATTTGGGTACCCCTAAATTGGAAGCTAGGGTAGAGCCAAGAACTAAGGTTCCATTGCAAAGATTGACTGGTGCACAAATGGAGGAAAGAAGGAAGCAGGGGCTGTGTTACAATTGTGATGATAAGTGGCAGATGGGCCACAAGTGTAAGGGAGCTAAACTGCTTTTGCTGGAGGGAATATTCATGGAAGTGGAACCTAGAGCTTCTGGTGTGCAATTGGTTGAGATTTCTAATGATGAGGTGTTGTTAGAGCCTCAAGGTGCAAAACAGAGGAGTGTGGTTGACAAGTGTGGACTTGACTCTACTGCAATTACTTTATATGCATTAGTAGGGTGCCTTGCTTCTAATACCATGAGGGTGAAGGGAAGAATCAAGAAACAAGAAGTGGTGTCTCTTATTGATTCTGGGAGCACCCACAATTTCTTGGATGCTTCTGTGATACCAAAATTGCAGCTGCAATTTGATACCTCTAGGATATTAGAGGTTAAAGTAGCTGATGGCACAATCATCAAGACTTTAGATAGCTGTCAAGGAGTCAATATCATTATCCAGGGGTATCAGTTTGTCATAGATTTTAATGTTTTACATTTGGGAGGTTGTGAGGCGGTTCTTGGTACTCAATGGTTGAGTACTTTGGGCGAGATTAGCTGGGACTTCCAGCTATTGACCATGCAGTTTGTGCATTTGGGTAAAAATGTATTTTTACAAGGATTACAACCTGCCCTTTCAACTATTTAGAAACTACAGAAGCTGAGAGGTTTATTAGTGGTTCAGAAAGGAAAGGCCTAGTGTTGCATATTGCAGCATCTCCTGTAGCTGCTGCCACCCTTGCTCAGTCTCAGTTGCCTGATGTGCTTGCTGATTTGTTGGTGGAATTTTCAAAGGTTTTTGCTGTTCCCACTGGTTTACCACTTGTCAGGGGTCATGAGCATGGCATTACCCTCAAGGAAGGCTCCAAACCTGTCTGTGAAAGACCTTACAGGTATCCTTACTTTCAAAAATCTAAAATTGAGAAAATTGTGAATGAGTTGCTGGAAGTGGGTTATATTCAGCCTAGTCAAAGTCCATTTTCTTCACCTGTTTTACTTGTAAGGAAGACTGATGGTAGTTGGAGGATGTGGATTGACTATAGGGCTTTGAATAAGGCAACCATTAAAGACAAGTTTCCAATTCCAGTAGTAGATGAATTGTTGGATGAGCTAGCAGGTGCTTCCATTTTCTCTAAACTTGATTTAAGGTCAGGTTATCATCAAATTAGAATAAAGAGTGAGGATGTGCCCAAGACTGCCTTTAGAACTCATGAAGGACATTATGAGTTCCTAGTTATGCCTTTTGGGCTGACTAATGCCCCATCTACCTTTCAAGCATTGATGAACTCTATTTTCAGACCTTACCTGAGAAAATTTGTTCTAGTATTCTTTGATGACATCCTTGTTTTCAGTTATTGTTTGGATGATCATGTTTATCATTTAAAGACTGTTTTAGGGGTTTTGTTGTCTCATTAGCTTTATGCTAACCAGTCTAAATGTGTTTTTGGGTGTTCTGAAGTGGAATATTTGGGGCATATAATCTCTGGAAAGGGTGTTAAGGCTGATCCTAAGAAAATCTCTGCAATGCTTCAATGGCCAAAACCAGAAAATGTGAAGGCTTTAATGGGTTTTTTAGGTCTAACAGGGTATTATAGAAAGTTCATTAAGGGTTATGGCTCAATTGCCCAACCTTTAACTGATCTTCTTCGAAAAGATGCATTTCAATGGACTGACAAGGCTTTGGAGGCATTTCTCAGGTTGAAGGAGGTTGTGACTAAGCCTCTTGTGCTAGCTCTCCCAGATTTTTCTAAGCCATTTGTTATTGAATGTGATGCCTCAAGTAGTGGGTTAGGGGCTGTATTAATGCAAGACCACAAACCAATTGCATTTCACAGTCAAGCTTTGAGAGGGAAGAACCTTCATTTGTCCACCTATGAGACTGAGTTACTGGCTTTGGCTACTGCAGTCAAGAAGTGGAGATCTTATTTGCTTGACATACCCTTTGTGGTTAGGACTGATCACCAGAGTTTAAAATTCTTGTTGGAGCAAAGAATTGCCACTCCATCTCAGCAAAAATGGCTAGCTAAACTTTTGGGTTATACTTTTGTGGTGGAATACAAAAAAGGTAGTGACAATAGGGTGGTTGATGCTCTTTCAAGACACCCTACCTTCAGTTCTAAGTTGTCACAATCTGATTCTAATTCCAAGACTAGTTGCTTGTTTTTGCTCTCAGTACCTGACCCAACTTGGCTGTCCTTATTAAAGGATAGTTACTTACATGATGACACAATTCAGCACATAATTGCTTTTGTCCAAGCTGGGAATCCACCTAAGGGTTTTACATTCCGGAATGGGTTGTTGTTTTACAAGGGCAGGTTCTATGTTAGTCCACATTGCCCACTCAAATCTCAGTTTTTACACCATGTCCACAGCAGTCCCTTGGTTGGTCACTCAGGTTTCTTAAAGTCTTATCATAGAGATAAGAAAGATTTTTTTTGGCCTAGAATGAAGTTTGATCTCAAGAAATTTGTAAGGGATTGTAATATGTTTCAGAGGATTAAATCTGATACTACATCCCTAGCTGGCCTGCTTCAGCCACTGCCCATTCCTGCTACCCCTTGGATAGATGTGAGTTTGGACTTTGTGGAAGGCCTTCCTAAGTCTATGGGGTATGAAGTGATTTTGGTTGTTGTTGACAGATTAACCAAATATGCTCACTTTGTTCCAGTTTCTCATCCTTACAATGCTGCCAAGATTGCCTCTCTTTATATGCAACATGTTTTCAAGCTCCATGGTATGCCCACATCCTTGGTTAGTGACAGGAATGCCACCTTACTTCCCTCTTTTGGTCTGAATTGTTTAGACTCCAGGGAATTGAATTGGCTATGTCATCAGCATATCATCCTCAGTCAGATGGGCAAACAGGGATTGTCAACAAGAGCTTGGAACAGTATTTGAGAGCCTTCACCAGTGACAGACCTCACCAATGGGTAACCTGGCTTTCCTTGGTTGAATTTTGGTACAATACTTCTTTTCACACTAGTTTGAAGTTGTCTCCTTTTGAAACCTTATATGGTTATCCAGCTCCAAAGCTTCTCACTTATATTCTAAGCACTACTAGGGTGGATGCCTTGGATTCATTGTTATGTTAGAGACAATCTGTTTTGGACACTTTGAAGGTTCATTTGTTTGCTGCCCAAGCTCGGATGAAATTTCAAGCAGATAAACATAGGCAGGACAAGTCTTTTGAAGTTGGAGATTGGGTTTTCCTGAGATTACAGCCCTACAGACAGCAAACTTTGGCTTATAAGGGGAAGTGGAAGCTTTCTGCAAGATATTTTGGTCCCTTCCAAATTATATAGAAAATTGGTTCTGTCTCATATAAATTGGATCTTCTTCCTGAGGCAAAAATTCATCATGTGTTTCATGTGTCTTGCTTAAAGATGAAGTTGGGTCAACATGTCACACCTATCCCCACCCTTCCACCTGTTGATAAATTGCAGTGTTATAGACTAGAACCAAGTCCTTGAGGTCTCGGGTCATCACTGAGGTTTTGGTTCAATGGTTGGGATCCTCACCTGCAGATGCTACCTAGGAATCCTTGCATCAGCTGCAGCTCACCTTCCCTCACCTTGTGGGCAAGGTGCTTTGATGGAAGGGGTAATGTTAGGAACCTCACACTTGTTGTACTGAATTGTATAGCTATAGTATATTGTAATGGCATAGTAGTAGTGTACACGTGTAAACAGTGGGTGTATTGAAGTGATTAATTGGTTAGTATTGATTAGGAGCTAGTTAAGGTGTAGTGAGGAGTTAGTTACACATTCTGTTAGTATAAGATATTCTGTTAGTGTGAATATAAAGGGAGACGGGCTGTATCAGAAGGACAATAAGAACACTCTTAAGCATTCTTCTCTAAACTTGTCTCTCTACTCTCTCTCTCTCTATGGAGGCCTGGCCCCCTTGAAGTGACCAAATCTTTTCTTTTCTTTTCTCATTCCTACAAACAAAATCCTAACAGGTTGGAGGTCGAAATGGAACCTATATTATGACTAAACATTGTGAAACCATTTGCTATGCGAATATTAAGAGGGTATGTTACAGGTTTAAGTTCAGAAAATAAGGATGAGTGAGGTGTCATGTGATTACAGCAAGTAGAATCCATAAGCCAAGAGGAAGGAGACATACCAGATAAAGCTGAGAGAGAAGAGGAATAAGATTTATTACCAACCATACAAATGGCATTAGCGATGATGTTTTTAAGGTCATCTGTGGACATGATGAAAGTGTTACTTGAAGACTAAGACTGTACAGAGACAGGAGCTATTGGTTGGACACTTTCAGTGTTAGCAACAGTAGCAGCAGAAATTGAAACAGCTGATTTGTTGCGATGATAGCAAGTCTCAATATTGTGGCCAAAACGTTTGCGAAAATTGCAAAAACGTTTGCTGGATTGTCGGCGATGATTATTGAAATAAGAAGAAGACCTGTCCTTATTCTTCATTTAGACGCAAAATATGCAAAAAATGGACTGCAAAAATGAAATCTATGCGAAAAACTAGGTAAGGAGCACCTGGATTTCAAAAAGTCAACCCTAGAAAAAAGTCAATGATGAAAGTCAACCTTCAGTCAAAGTCAACGGTTTGGTCAATGTCTGGTCAATGCTAGTCAACGGTCTGGTCAACGATGACTTCAGCAGACTGACTAGGAGATGATGTCAGCAGATGACAAGACGCTGACCTCAACTAGGGCTGACGTGGCAGAGATGTTTGGCGCGTGAGGTGCGTGAGCTATTCGATGAAGCCAATTCTTTCCCGAAAATGTAGATCGGAGAAAGACAATTCCGATGGTGGTAGTGGCAACTAGATCGGAGCACCCCTGGTGGCACGTGAAGTGCGTGGAAGATTTTACCGAAACTTTGACCAGCACGTGGCAGTGTGTGGTTGGTCAGATGAGGATGTTTCCGGCGTCGTTGTGTAGAGTGATTGAAAAGCTACACGATGATATTTCTTATGTCCTAATCGGAGGTCCTATGTGGAAGATCTGACGGAGGCAGTGATCTTGGTGGTGGTGATCGAGCTTCTGGCGGTGAAGATTCAACCTTGGGTACCTCTGACGACGTTGGAGCAGTCAGGAGAGGGCACGAAAAAGGTTTACTGACCAAAGAAGTCGAGGCAATGGAAAATACCAACAAAGACAAGACTGCAAGACACAAGAAAATTAGAGCAATGGCTCTGATACCATGTTAGAAATACTGAATGATTATATTGTATTTCTCTATTAAAGAATATACATGTGTGCCTTTATATAGGAGGCATAGGAGTACAATACAAGTAAATGTGTAGTACAAGAATGTGTGCTATACAAGTAATCTAGTTGGGCCTAAAGTCCATAACATTATACATGTTAACATGACCCTAAAGAAGATTTTGACAAAATTTATTTAAAGTTCGAACTCACATCATCTAATGGTGAAGAAACTGTGTTTGGAGATTGTAGACACTCCATTTTATTCCAACATGTACTCAAGGTGTTTTAAAGTCATTCCATTCTATGTGTGTGTTTGGCTCCAAATTAAAAAACCAGCTTGTTTTACTATTCAATTTATTTTTGCTAATATTCATGGGTTCTATAATACTATTTCAGCTAATTTTTACTTTTATCTATAGTAATTTTAGTAAAAAAAATTCAGTATCAGCAAAATAAGCGAATTCCAAACAAACCGTACACTTGGCTCAAAGCTTAGTAGCACAAACCCCAAACCCTAGGGTCAATTTTTGGCTATAAATACCCCAATTTTTGGCTGCGGAAGGAGATTCAACCGAGATCAGTCAAGAAATCACAGTTCAGTGTAAACGATGTGAGATATGGATATTTACCATGACCCTTTCTCCTCCTTAATCTCTTGTTGTTTATTGTTTCCTATAATTTAACAAGCTCTTCACATGGCACGCATTATAATATGTTGATTAATTCATGCCTTAAATTTCATTTCCTTGACTAGTCAACAACTTGTGCATTGCTCTAGGAAGTTTAATAAAATATGTTTTTATCTAAAAATATAATTTTTTCTCTCTTTTATTTTGTATGTGAATATATGAATCTTGATAATTATGATAGTTATTAATAAATATTTATAATTTACGATAATTATAAAACTTGATATAACACGCAAGGAGGGATAGGCACAACGGGACAAGCATACACATACACAAATGATGGCTTTTTGAAAGAGGCACTACCATGCTTGCATGACTAAAAAGAAGCCATGCATGAAACAAAGCATGCAGAAGACAAGAAATAAAATCAAAACTTGATTTCATTGAGAATGTATCAAATAATTACAATGGAGAATCTATATATTGCAAGAGTACAGAGAGAGTACCATTATAAATTATTACAACAGCCAGATGAATTTGAACATCCATGAAAGTCTCATGGTAACAATGTAACAAAAAACCAATCCACACGCGTCTAACTTCTACAGGTAATAAATAATGATCTACCTTACCCCCAATCCCCCCTCCCCCCTCTCTCTCTCTCTCTCTGCTTTTTCATTCCCATCATATCTCTACTTTAAAAGCTTTATTGGAGCAATAAATTATAAATTTTCCATACTAACCTTCATCACACAATACAACATTGTTTCCACTTACATTTGGGACAAATACTGCTGTGGCCTAAGGATGAGAAGGAAAAGGTGGCAAGGGAGGGAATTTTTTAAACTTGGGATGTGGGAAATACTTTGGATGCAACTTGGGAATGGGTGGCCATGGCTTCTTAAAAAATGGAGGAACCTTTGGGAACGGAGGAAGAGGTTTATGGAATATTGGTGGTTTTGGTTTGAAGATTGGAATGGGAGGCAGAAATGGCTTTTTGAAGATAGGGACTGGTGGTGGAAGTGGCTTCTTGAATATAGGAATTGGTGGAGGAAGTGGTTTTTTGTAGATAGGTAAAGGTGGTGGAAGTGGCTTCTTGTATATAGGAATTGGTGGAGGAAGTGGTTTTTCATATATAGGTACAGGTGGTGGAAGCGGCTTCTTGTATATAGGAACTGGTGGAGGAAGTGGTTTTTCATATATAGGTACAGGTGGTGGAAGAGGCTTTTTGTATATAGGAACTGGTGGAGGAATTGGTTTTTCATATATAGGTACGGGTGGTGGAAGTGGCTTCTTGTATATCGGAACTGGTGGAGGAAGTGGTTTCTTGTATATAGGTACAGGTGGTGGAAGTGGCTTTTTGTATATAGGAATTGGTGGAGGAAGTGGTTTCTTGTATATAGGTATAGGCGGTGGAAGTGGCTTTTTGTATATAGGAACTGGTGGTGGAAATGGTTTTTTGTAAACTGGAATAGGTGGAGGACATGGCTTTTTAGGAAGAGGTGGAAGTGGCTCCTTGAATTTTGGAATTGGAGGTGGAAGTGGCTTCTTGTAGATAGGAATTGGTGGTGGAAGTGGTTTTTTGTAAACTGGAATAGGTGGAGGACATGGCTTTTTAGGAAGAGGTGGAAGTGGCACCTTGAATTTTGGAATTGGAGGTGGAAGTGGCTTTTTGTAGATAGGAACTGGTGGAGGAAGTGGCTTCTTGTAGATAGGTACTGGCGGAGGAAGAGGATTTTTGTCTATGGGAGGGAAGACCTTTGGTGGTAGTGGTGGAAAGACCTTTGGAGGGAAACTGGGTATTGGCGGAGGAAGAGGCTTCTTGTAGATAGGAATTGGAGGAGGGAGGGGCTTCTTATATATGGGAGGGAAGACCTTTGGTGGTAATGGAGGAAAGACCTTAGGAGGGAAGCCGGTTATGGGCGGAGGAAGAGGCTTCTTATATATGGGAGGAAAGACCTTTGGTGGTAGTGGTGGAAAGACTTTAGGAGGAAAGCCAGGTATTGGTGGAGGAAGAGGCTTCTTATATATGGGAGGAAAGACCTTTGGTGGTAGTGGTGGAAAGACTTTAGGAGGAAAGCCAGGTATTGGTGGAGGAAGAGGCTTCTTAAATATGGGAGGAAAGACCTTTGGTGCTAGTGGTGGAAATACCTTAGGAGGGAAGGGAAATGTATGACCAAAATTCTTTAAATATGGATGGTGGAACTTAGGAAGGGAAGGCAACTTAGGCAAAGGTGGCAATTTAGGTAGTGGTGGGTACTTATAGTGAGGCCACAAGAAAGCCGAAGTGCATGTCACAGGGGAGAACTTGAGTTTACCAGCCAACCCAAACGTGTATTTTCCTTTGGCTTTAGACTTGAATACTACTTTTGAAGACTCTAGGCCATTATGTGCAGGGCATGGTGCAGCTGATGCACTGTGAAGCTGTGCATAGCACTCTTCATTTAGTTTTCCATCTTTTACAATCTTATGATGAACAGACACTTTGAACTTTCCTTCTTTATCGAGTTTCCCTACCCCTCTTGTCTTGAAGTGTCCATTTTCTGGCTTGCAATCAATTGTTACTCGAAGCCCTGCACCATGATACACAAAATTATTGTTACTTGTTTTCAATATTGTTTGTATATGGCGTCATTAATCATATGCAAGAAAAAAGTCAGTAATTTGATTGAGACAAAACACAAGAAAGTAAGAATAACAGACAGTATCAGATCTGACTGGATAATAGCCACCCTGAATCCGACCAGCTGGTGCTATTTGACTCCTATGTCAGGTAGTTTCTATTTTTACCATTTTTAAGTATTTTTTTTGAATGTAGATTAAAACTTAAGTATAATTTTTTACTTGACATACCTTAGGTTCCTCAATTATATTTAATCACGTGGTAGCATCAACCAATGAATCACATGAATGAATTTAATTATCATTGAAAAAGATAAAAACAATATTTTTGATGTGTCACACCAAAGGAAATGTCCATATAACTTTTACCCTAAACAGAATATGGGACCAAGATTAGCAAACAGTGGCATTTCAAGTCAAAGCATGCCAACATTGCACTTTTACAAGGCAAACTTGACATTGACATTTAAAAGAACAATGCACCCATCAGGAGTAGAATAAAAAAGAAACAATGCATTGACCATGAACAATTCAGTATTTATGATGGTTCCAAAAAAGAAAACCATACCTGTAAAGGCTTGTTTAGTCTTAATGTTACTCTGCTCACAGTCTGCACATTCTCCTAGCCCAACTACCTCAACTGTCTTATGATCACCATAGCAGAAACTTGCTGTAAAAAGCAAGGTGGCCCAGAAGCACAAAGGAAGAATCCGCATTGGGAAACCACTCCTTTGGCTCCCAATGATTATGAAGCAAGGAGCAGAAGTGTTAAAAACTGAAGAAAGTAGCATATGAGCAAAGAAGCTATATGCTTCTATGGTTTGAGTGATAAGAGTTCCAAAAGCCTTATTATATAGTGATATTGAAGTAAGGGTATGATCATATGAAAGGCTCACCGACACCAACTTTAAAGCCTCACATGAGGCTAAGGACCCTATTGAAATTAATTATAGTTTTCAATATGAGAAAGACAGTCACGATGCACACTTGCCTTTGTCACCTAAGGCCATTATCTTTCATTAAATGAGCTCTCAACTACACAACTTATATCTTTCTGTGTTCTCTTTATCTCTCTAAACCTACTAACCAGCTCTCATAAATACTATGCTTTTTACAAAAACACAGGTTGGATTACCGTAAAGTTTTTCATTATTTTGCAAAATAGGCAAATGGCACTGCATTATTTGATTTTTTTAAGACCGTGCAGTTAGAGAGGCTATCAAAAATAGAAGGCACATTAAAGACATTGAGATTATTGAAGTACACAACAACTTCACGTGGATCACCTACATTTATCAACCAATTTTGTTACAAAGTCCACCACATTTTAAATTTTTACACACTTGTAGAAGGACAATATACATTACAGATAATCATGCTTTCGCTGTCTTTATTCTAAA
Source organism: Castanea sativa (assembly GCF_040712315.1). Lineage (NCBI taxonomy): Eukaryota > Viridiplantae > Streptophyta > Magnoliopsida > Fagales > Fagaceae > Castanea > Castanea sativa. Next base: position 40,078,261 of record NC_134019.1, on the reverse strand, counting down.
GCAATTATGAGGCATATAAAGGGCTATGGTGGTTCTGAAATACCAAGTGAATAAATGGTCTGGGCCATGTCCTAAGCTGATTAATGTTCTAGGGCGTCACTTATTTTATTTGACCTTCACTTTTGAACCTAACCTCATGGTACTGGCTGCTAAGTGCTAACAGTTCAAGGCTGCTAAGTGCTAATTAGCAAGAGGCATTGAAAAGATTTTTGCTTTTCAAAAACTTTAGTACGTACCTATATACTATGCATCTCTTTCTTATATGTACTGATTTCCATTCAATTGTTTCTCTTTTTTTTCACCCAAAAATATTCACAGGTCTGTGTCACAAGTTAAAAGAAGCTTTTCTAATCACGAGAAAAGATCTATATTATACCATTTGGTATTTGGCACAAGCATACTGCATCTGGGGCATTTGAAATGAGTAATTATGCTCATTATTCTTGGGTAGATGTGAAATATGATATATATATATATATATATATATATATATATCTATATATACACACTTTTTTCTTGCTTAAAAAAAGATCCTTGAAATTTGGGATAAGTTTGATTTTGGTCCTTGAAATTCCGAAAAGATGAATAGTTTCATCTTTGAAATTTGTGGTAAATTTGATTCTTTTTTTTTTTGTTTTTTGTTTTTTGGAGCTTGGTAAATTTGACTTTTGATTCCTTTAATATGAGATTGGTACAATTTCGGTTACTTAAATATAGGGTTGGTCTGAGTTTGATCACTTAAATATTAGGCTGGTTCAATTTGGTTGTTTCACATGGGTGTCTTAGCATCCCAAACCTCATAAAACTGAGAGACTAAAATGGAACTGACCTCATATTTGAGAGAAAAAATACAATTTACTCTAAAAATATATGATATCTTAATGTAGTAAACATATTTTAGAATGATCATGTGCCCTTCATTTGACAATCATTAAGAAGTTTGTTACAACGGTATAATATAATTAGACACTGGTTTTTAAATCATCAAAAATGGCATGAGGAAACACCAAACTTGTGGAGAAGCTTACTCTGGTAGATGCATTGCTTAGAGGCTGTTTGGCATCATCTTCAGCTTTTAGCTTTTGGTTTTTAGTTTAAAATCTCACTTTAATCCCTTTTTTTTTTCTTCACTTTTTCCCACATTTTCCAAGGTACAATTGTATTTTAGCATTTTTTCAGCAAAAAACTAGATAAGCTTTTCTTAATCTTAGAATCCGTTTAAGAACAACTTATTTAGTTGAAATTGAAAACTTTTTGCTGAAAGTATTGTTGATAAAGCTAAAAAGTAGTTAAAATAGTACAGTACGGGACTCATGAATATTATCAAAAAGTGCAATGGACGCATAAATAGTAGCAAAAATAAATTAAATAGTAGAAAAAATAAGATAAATAGTAAAGAAAGTTGGCTTTTTAAGACAATGCCAAACGCAACCTTAAATGGGTTTTTCTAGCCTTTTCCACAAACCAGTCTCCAACAGCTGTTACCTACAATGTTGACTGAAAATCACTTGATAGAAGCCTGAAAAGGTTCAACATACAAATCTGTCGGCTTACACAATTGCAGTAACAAAAAGAATCCACAAATTCCCAATGCTTTGATTCACGGGATGCACATTGTGACCATGATGTTTGATGCATACTACACTAAATGGAAGGACCATTTTGGCGGTGTAGCTTGACTGATTATAATAGCTATGCTCACATGACATGCCTACCACCAGGGCAGAGCTAGGAATTTTGTTTTGGGGGCCAAGTTGCAATTCTAATATATTTATTAAGACAATCCCCACATACACATACACATACACACACTTTTTTATTATACACACACTTTTTTACTATTTTTATAGTGAAATTCTTAAAAAATTTCATTTTTCGATACAAATTATCAAATTTTATACTAAAGAAAGTAAAAAAATATTTCAATTAAACTAATGAAATTTTAAAAAACATGAATGATCAAAAACTTGGAAAAATAAGTTAGGCTTCAAACAAATTTGAAGCTATCTTGCTCTAACTCATTATGTAGTAACTAAAGGGACAGTTCATGTGTAGTTTTAGTAACATTATTTTTTTAATGAGTCAATGACTTGTTAATTGTTACATAACTAATTGAAAAAGATGTAGATTCAAATATGTTTTGTGTCAAACTTTATCAAATATTTAACAGATATAAGAACATATTTTACAATAAAAAATAAAATTGTGAAAAATAATGTTATGTCTCTATAATTATTAGACAAATTTTTTTTATAAGAGCATCATTGGACTCAATCAAATATTGGGGGGCAACTCTTATTTTTGTAGACTAAATTTTGAAAATATAAAAATAATTATATATATATTTTAGAAATTTTGGGGGGGCCACCCTTACACATAGCTACGCCCCAGCCTACCACTTTGTAAAAGTGAACTAAGTTTAGTCTTTCTTATTTTCATAACCAATACTTAACCAATACTCAACAGCATGGTGCAGGTTCCTTGTTCTATTGACTGTCAGTAGTAAGTTGTCCAAACATAGTGTAAGATCCTTCTACACTCTAAATCTAGACCTTTTTTTTTTTTTTTTTTTTTCAACTTCTGATGTATAGTTGATAGGATTTATTAAAGATATTAGTCTAGGTTTGATGTACTACATCTAAGGTTGGTCTATGGTTAACATTGGTTTTCTATGGTAGATGAAAGTTCAAAAAAATGTAGTCAGATACTTGAATATATTTGAATACCTTTGTTTTTCAATAAAAAATAAAAAATAAAAAATTTGTGACCTCCAAAGGTTTTTTTTTACTGTTGATGAAAGCTATCAAGCTGAATCAAATCACTGATTTACATCACATTAATTTTTTTCTATTCTCTTCTCTCTCTCTCTCTCTCTCATATTGTAGCTCTCTACATGAAAGCAACAGAAAAAGGTGCATCATCAATTATATCAAGGAAGGTTTTTGGAAACAAAATTAGGTTTAGAAATAAAGGGGGGAAAAAAAGAAGAAGTGATGAAGCCAAAAAAATCACCAGCAAGCTGCAAGTACTCCCAAACTGAGACAACACCTGCAAAAAGAAAAGAGAAGACCTAACAGAGAGTACCGGTGTGGTGCCGGCCAAAAACCCTCCGAAGGTCAAGTTAGAGTCTTTTTTACAACCCTAGAGTGCTAGAGTCGGGTTAATTATGCGTCATTTATATTATATTCATTTTTGGCTTTGTTTTCAGGCCATGTTGATGATGAAGGGGTTGATGGGTCGTTGTCTGAATCATGAAACAACTTTGGACCGTCTTAGGAAGAAGAATAAGCTGATGGAGGACGAGCTTCATGATCTGAAGGCTTGGAAGATCAATATGGAGAGAAAACTCACCTGTTCGGAGCAGGTCAGAGGAGAGCTAGAGAAGCATACGGAGCAGCTGACACAAATTCTTAAGGATAAAGAAAAGGAGGTGACAGATGCCAGGAATCGGATTCGTGATGCTAAAGAAGAGGCGATCCGGGAGTATCGTGACTCCGACCTTCTTTTAGCAGAGCTTGGGAGCTCCTTTGCTGACGGATTCGATGATGCCCTCCGTCAGGTCAAGGCCTCATATCCTGATCTGGTCGTGTCCCATGTCTCCATAGACGCCCAAGGACAGACACTGGCTCACTCCGTCCATTTAGAGAGTACAGAAGATGTGTTTGCCGTCACTGCTCCTCTTGTGGACGAAGGCCATACTCTTGCTCAAGATCAGCTTAACGATAACCAGAAACTTGAAAGCCCTCCCCCCGAGCATCATCAGTAGTAGTTTTTTTTTTTTTTTTTGAGTGTTAAGGACAAAATTTATCCGTCATAATTTGTTTGTGGACATAATTCTTTTTGTAGGATTTAAATAGCTTATTTCGCTTGTTTTTATCCGTCGTGCATTTTTTAAATTTATTGCTCGTACAATAGATAATCTAATCATGTCGCAGGAGTCCGTCCCATTGTGAATTATATGCGATTAAGACATTTTTTACCTGTGATGTCTATCCTCCTTGAATTATCTGTCTAATATGTGGACTTTGGACATTTTTATCCTTATTAGATTATCCGTCCACTATGTGGACTTATATTTTTCATCCTTGTAGGATGATCCGTCCACTATGTGGACTTAGCAGATCTTTATCCTTATCGGATTATCCGTCCACCATGTGGACACATTTTTCCATCCTTGTAGGATGATCCGTCCACTATGTGGACTTGGTAGATGTTTATCCTTATCGGATTATCCGTCCATCATGTGGACTTATATTTTTCCATCTTGTAGGATGATCCGTCCACTTTAGCAGATTTTTATCCTTATCGGATTATCCGTCCACCATGTGGACATATTTTTCCATCCTTGTAGGATGATCCGTCCACTATGTGGACTTGGCAGATGTTTATCCTTATCGGATTATCCGTCCATCATGTGGACCTATATTTTTCATCCTTGCAGGATGACCCGTCCACTATGTGGACTTAGTAAATTTTTATCCTTATTGGATTATCCGTCCACTATGTGGACCTATATTTTTTTATTTTTGTAGGATGATTCGTCCACTATGTGGCCTTAGTAAATTTTTATCCTTATTGGATTATCCGTCCACTATGTGGACCTATATTTTTCATCCTTGTAGGATGATCTGTCCACTATGTGGACTTAGTAGATTTTGAGCAAAACGTATTCCATATGCTCTGAATAAACTCCTCATTATAATGGATTGCTAGAACATTGTTCATAAAAATGAAAAACGCCATTCGGTTCTAAAAGTGCTGGTAAGAAATAAAAACTAAAAGATAAACTGGAAATAAGGTAAATGATGATGTTGTCTTTGTCCTTCGTTTACTGGTAGTATTTCTTCAGGTGTTCCGTGTTCCATGGGTGACTCAGCTTTTTTCCGTCTAGTATCTCCAAGTAGTACGTTCCCTTCCTATGCCATGAAATGATGCTGTATGGTCCCTCCCAGTTAGGACCCAGTTTCCCTTGGGAGGCATCCTTTGCAGCGTCGAGCACTTTTCTTAAGACTAGATCTCCCACTTGGAAATCCCTGTGCCTAACCCTGGAGTTGTAATGTTTTGCCATCAGATCTTGATATCGTGCTAATCTCTGTGCAGCTGTAGCCCTGACTTCGTCCACAAGGTCGAGCTGTAAACGCAAAGCTTCGTTATTCTTGCTCTCGTCGTAGTTCTCCACACGGTAGCTTGTTAACCCTACCTCTGCCGGTATAAGAGCCTCACTGCCGTATGCCAAACGAAACGGTGTTTCTCCTCTCGGTGTTCTCGCCGTTGTCCTGTACGCCCATAAGACACTTGGTAATTCTTTCGGCCATAGGCCCTTTGCCCCCTCGAGCCGAGTCTTGATCATCTTAAGCAAGGACCGATTCGTGACTTCAACCTGTCCGTTGGCCTGAGGGTGAGCGGGTGACGAGTAGTGATTCTTGATCCCAAGCTGGGAACAAAAGTCTCTGAATGTGTCGTCGTCGAATTGTTTCCCGTTGTCCGAAACGAGCACCCTCAGAATTCCATACCTGCAAATAATACTTCTCCATACAAAACTACAGATGTTCTTCTCTGTGATAGTAGCCAGAGCCTCTGCTTCCACCCATTTGGTGAAGTAGTCAATACCAACCACCAAGAACTTTAGTTGCCTCACCGCTGTTGGGAACGGACCCATGATGTCTATCTCCCATTGTGCAAACGGCCATGGGGCCGTCATAGGGGTGAGTTCTTCCGTTGGCTGCCTTATGAAATTGCCAAATCGTTGGCACTTGTTGCAAGCTCTAGCATATGTGTGGGCATCCTTCTGCATTGTTGGCCAGTAGTATCCTACTCGGAGTAGCTTGTGCACTAAAGACCTTGATCCAGAATGGTTTCCACAAACTCCTTCATGGACCTCTCTCATTACGTAGTCTGCTTCTTTGCGGCCGAGGCATCTTAGATATGGTCGGGAGAATCCTCTTTTGTATAGGACGTCTTTAATCAAAACGAACCAGGCAGCTTTAACTTTCAACTTCCTTGCGTCCTCTTTGTTGTCGGGTAGCTTACCTTCCTTAAGGTAGGCCACTATTGGAGCCGTCCAACAACACTCATTGCTTACTTCTTGCATGCTAATGTCATCTAATAATGATGAGAGCCGGACGAAGGACAATATCTGTTTTGGGATGATCATGGGTTCGGCCGAAGCTGTCTTTGCGAGTCAGTCGGCTTCTTGGTTCTCCTTCCTTGGGATTTGAATCATCTTGAATTGGAGGTTATTCGTTCGACCCTTCACTTCTTCAAGATACCTTTTCATCCTTTCATTCTTGCAGTCATAGCTCCCATTAACCTGACTGGCCACGATTTGAGAATCGGAGTAAACTACCATACTCTCAGCTCCTGCCTCTATCGCAAGGTCCAGTCCTGCTACCAAGGCCTCGTATTCCGCCTCGTTGTTGGTAGTAGCGAAGTCCAGGCGGATCATGCATTCGATCTTGTCTCCTTCCGGGGTGTGGAGTACAACTTCAACACCTCCAGCATGCTTATTGGAAGATCCGTCTGTATGAACTCTCCATATAGGTGTCTCTTCTGCCCTTTGATCCTTTCTGGTAGTGAATTCAGCGATGAAGTCTGCCAATATTTGTCCTTTCACTGCTGCCCGTGGTTGATATCGGATATAGAACTCACTCAGCTCGATTGCCCATAGCGCCATCCGTCCAGCAGCTTCGGGACTACTCATTGCTCTTCGTAAGGGTTTATTTGTCAGGATATTTATGGTATGCGCTTGAAAGTATGGTTTAAGATTCCGAGCTGCGGTTACCAGAGCAAATGCGAGTTTTTCCATCTAGAGGTATCTTTCTTTTGCTCCTCTCAGTGCCCGGCTGGTAAAGTACACGGGCTTTTGTACCTTTCCTTCTTCCCTAATGAGAGCTGCGCTGATCGCGGCTGAGGAGATGGCAAGGTATAGGAACAATTCTTCTCCTGGAATAGATGGGCTGAGTAATGAAGGAGAGGAGAGGTAGACCTTTAATTCAAATGCTTTTTGGCACTCGTCGGTCCATTCAAAGGATCTCTTCAGCGTGCAGAAGAATGGGAGGCATTTATCCATCGCTCTTGATACGAATCTGTTCAAGGTTGCTATCTTCCCAATCAAGCTTTGTACGAATCTGTGCGAAAGAATGGGAGGCATTTGTCCTTCGCTATTAATAACTGATGGTACACTCCTCTCTTCGCCTCAGGCTTATAAGTGAGAAAGTGGAGGGAGCAACTGATGAGGTAGGAACAAGTTTCTCAGGTAGTACAAAAAATAGTTTCCCTGGGAGTACAAAATCCTACTCAAAAAGAAGTTTCCTTTTAATGTGTGGGCAATTTTTGTACTTCAGGGAAACTTATTGCATACTTCCTGGAAACTTTCTTGTTGTCCCACATCGCAAAGATCCTCCCCCACTTGCTGCCTTATAAGCCTGAAGCTGAAGGAGTAGTGTACCATCAGTTATTCCATCAGTTAGTGTGGGCAATTTTTTGTATTCCAGGGAAACTTATTGCGTACTCCCTGGAAACTTGTTTTGTCCCACATCGCACCCCACTTTCTCACTTCAGCTCAGGCTTATAAGTGAGAAAATGGGGTGTGATGTGGGACAAAACAAGTTTCCAGGGAGTACGCAATAAGTTTCCCTGGAATACAAAAAATTGTCCACACTAACTGATAGAATAACTGATGGTACACTACTCCTTCAGCTTCAGGCTTATAAGGCAGCAAGTGAGGGAGGATCTTTGCAATATGGGACAACAAGAAAGTTTTTAGGAAATATGCAATAAGTTTTCCTAGAGTACAAAAATTGCCCACACAAAAAACAATCTTGAAAGTGTCAGTATTAAGCCGAGTTGTTGGTTGGGAGGGGTGGGTTCCTAAACCAAACTTCTCTTGTATTTATATCATAGGATGCACTTTTATAAGCTGTTGCAAATTACAAAATGGTGTTTTGGATTTAAAATAAATGTTTGTAAAAAAGTTATGAAGAGTTGCTGTTGTAAAATGGAGTTTTGGATTTTAAAAACGTACTTTTAAGCTCCCAAAATGCCTAACCAAACAAACCCTATATGTACAATTGTACAAGAAAACAGTCTATTATGATCAATCAATGTGTGGATAGATACAGTTTCAAAATCAATCCTGAAAATGCCATGTTTATGCAAATTGGGAGGCTTAATATATATCATCATAAATGAAGCATCCTTAGTAGGTAAAAGTTCAACAAAGTAGAAGACATTTTATTTAATGATGTGATTACGTTTCAGTTTGAGATTGCCATAGTAGGGAAACCATAATTCTGTGGTCAGGTTAAGTACAACGCCATTTTCATACATTGAAAATTTGTCCAGAGATTGGAAAAGCTCCCACACAACTGACTTACCATTCTCAAACATCCCTTTCCACTAAAAAAAAAGCATAAAGAAACTTTATTATTTGGTTGTTTGGGAGACCTAAGGAGTTGTTCTTTTGAAAAAAATAAAAATAAAAGGTATGAAATCTGATAACAAAACAAAGGAAATTAGTTTCACCTCATTCAATCAACACTGATGAAACGTAGAACCCCCCTCCACCTCACCCCCGCTCCAAAATGTCTAATGTTTATACTTTACACTGTCTACTCATTGTATCAAAAGTCTTATAATCCAGTGACATTGATTGGTCTTTGTTATGAGGAGAATTAAGGTTCAAATCTCTCTAATAACAAAACAAAAGAAATTAGTTTCACCTCATTTGATCAACACAGATGAAACGTAGAACCACCCTTCACCTACCCCTCCCAAAAAAAAAAAAAATGCCTAATGTTTATACTTTACACTGTGTACTTAAATGTGTCAAAAGTCTTATAATTCAGTGACATTATCTGCTCTCTATTATGAGAAGAATCAAGGAATCAAGGTTCAAATCTCTTCTCTTCACTGTTGTAACTATAAATTTATGTTAAAAAAAAAAAAACTCATTGTTCATTCAATTCTTGGGGTCTGAATGTCAATTTTACTCAAAATTAATAATAATTTGTTCAATTTGAACCATTTGGGTTTAGTTTCAATCTTAATTCAGGATTATTCATGCTCTCTAGAGGGTTGTAATTTAGAGTTTGTACTTTGTACAGATAATGTCGTGGTCCATGCTTTAGCTAAAAGAACAAAATGATTGAAGGCCCATGCTTTAGCAAAAAGAACAAAATGATGGAAAGATTTGTTGGTTTGTTGATCTAGATGAAGAATGTTCCAACAGACATGAATAACGCATTGCTTGGTGATCCTATTTCTTAATCAATAAAACTCTACTGTGCTGTTCCCAAAAAAATAAAGGTTACCACTAACCCATACACATACATACTCATGATACTGGAAGAATTATTCCCACCGGCTCCATCTACTGTGAGATACTTAGTGCATAAAATGCTCTCTTTGTTATGACACAAAACCAACATAATTAGTGGCAGAAATTCTTGTTTGATCATCCAAGTTGAAATTTCCCCGTTACTTCAAAGAACATGATAAACCTTCCTTGGAGATCCCTACTTCAATAGAAAAATGACAGTGAGAAACGCACCCATAAGAGCCAGAACCATGACAAAGCCAAAATCAAGACACCTGAAAATATCCCAACTGAAATAAAAATCCCAAAATTGAAACCTTACGACCATGTGAATAAAAGACTTACGGCTTCAACAATATATATTTTTCAAATAAGAACCAAGTAAAATGGTTTTCTGTGAAATTTTGAGCAGATTGTAGAGATCCATGATTGCAACTGAAACCAAATTCAGTCCCAACCAGGAGAAGAGCAGACAAAATTAAAATGGGTTGCATTTGCATCATGAGGGTAGTAAATCAGTAAATGTTTGTTTTAGTAAAACTCGCAAACTTCTCCAAACCACACACGCATACACACCAAGTGTTACTAGAACCCGAACCGTGTAATCGTCACAAAAGTTTGAAGTTTTCAATTCGCTTCCTCCAAATTTAATCACCAAATGTCAATGACTAGAATTGCGGGCAGATCTACCACAAGATGCCTTCACATGGAAAATTTAATGATTTTTTTATCAGATTTATTTTCACACCAATATCTGCTACACATGGGGGATCACATCAGAACATTCAACTGACCAAGAATCTTTATAGCATCATTAGCCACTATGCAAAAACAAATGCAGAATTAGTGGTATTAGTTTCATCTACAACCACAAAGACAGTAATATGTGGACAAGAAAACCAAACCAACACCAGATGCATCAACAAAAAGCTTCATAGATAAAAGCATAATAGAGAAAAAGGGCATGTGATTTAAGAAAAATTTTTTAGTTGAACAGAAAATTGTATCCTTCCTAACTCAAATCTGCGTTAGTTTTACCTCAAAATGCTCAACATCATCTCCAATAAAATTTAAATATTAAAAAAAAAAAATTCCAAAGGCTACAACAGCAAGAGAGTTCATTTCTGGTCTAAATTCAAAACTACCGACTTTCTTGAGCTCTCTTAAAATCTCAAAATGTCTAGTGAGAGTTACAAGAGTCTGTACTTCAGTGTAGTGGCTTGTGCAGCTGAGCTGGATGAGCATTGCCTATCTACTTTTTCTTCTTTGATTTGTTGGCCAATGACTGAGTATATGCAGTTCCCTGAGCATTGGAAAGGGCAGAAAAAAAAGTACATCAGCAAGCCATCACAATTTCAGTGTTAATAGCCAGTAAAAGAGAACTCCTAGTAGCAATAATAGACCTTTAGTTCCATATAGATATTTTTTTCTTTGCCCCAGGAAGAGGAGAAATTAGTGACCTCCACTTCATGAGGCATGGTCCACAGATGACTCTGCTAGCCCTTGGGATTTTTAAGTTCTGTATGAAATCCAAGAGACCAAAATTGACAAAGGCGTTGACTACCTTTTATTTCACTTAATTTGCCCCATATAAATGTAATTTAAACCACCTTTTAAACACCAATCCCCACCCCCCCTGTGGCAGGGTGCAGCCACCAGGCAAACAGAAGGTAAGAAACCAAAGCCAACCACTAATACTTTGTACAATCAACAGGACAACAGTTTCTATTAACATTCAATGTCATGGTGAAGCATAAACTACTCACCTGAAGCCACTCATCCAGTGAAGCATCTGTAGTCTTAGTTCCAACTTCCACCTTGGGAGCCCTCTTAGTTTTCTAACCAAGTACAAACAGATAAGAATTATTTAAAGTTGGAAGCATACAAAATATAAATATAAAACGTGATGAGGAGATAAGAAAACAAGCATCCAATAAGCACATTGATCTCTCACAGAGAGAAGAAGAAGAATTAAAGATAAAAGCAGCAAAGGACTCAGGTTAATTAGAACTTTCCAATCCCTCAATGCTACAGAATTAGTATGTTTCAAAGACTAAGTGCACATAAAATGAAGGTTTGTATCAGGACAAAGTTAACATTGTCATATTGGACACTGCTGTGGATGTAAGTTAATGAGATTTTACATTTAACATTACAATAGTCAAATAATACAAACTGCAGCACTGAGAGTGCATACCTTGGAAAGATTCTGAATTTGACCACGAATCCATATGCCAAGGAGGACAAGAAGGGCAATTGCAAGGGTAACAAGAAAAACGGATTCAATGCTAAGAAAAGCACCAGCCTCAACAACTTCGATGGTACCATTGTAGAAGGTGTTCTGGTATGGATTCTGGTCAATTTCATAAATGATGGTGCCTACAAGGTCAAAGGTGCCCGGCTGCAAAAGAAAAAGGAAATGCCTAAGCTCAAGAAAAAGTTTTTTTTCCCACTTATAAATTGTATGTATTTTGGAATGAGAAATAGAGTAAAGATTAGAGTGATTCTCAACAATAATTATTAGGAAAATACATAACTTCCATAGTTCAATACCTGCAAGAACTTGCTGACAGCAAATATGTATGGGAAAGTAGCCTGGGCTGAAGCTGGCACTGTTGCGTTGTTAAAGCCCTAGAATTAAAACACAAACATGCATGTAAATAAGGACATAACAAACAGAAATTAATGACACGAGAAAGCTAGAAGGCTGCTTAATACAAAGACAATACATAGAAAGAAAAACAGCTTCCCCCTCAGTGCAACCTGATAAATAAACTCATCCAGTGGAAGGGCACCACAACAGCAGTAAGGCACAAAAAGATTGAGAATTAGAAAAACAGCTTTTTTATTAACATAGGATAGAAAACATGACGATTTTTAGGAGAAATGTGACCAACAAAGGGCAAAAAAAAGGCCAGCCAATGTGAAGTAGCATGTATATACCAAAAAAAAGGTTACTGTAACACATGAAAACTAAAACAAGAATGCCAGATAGAACATAAAGTAACACTACATTTTTACTTCATTATTGGTAAGTTACACACTAAGTGGGTCTTGAACCCCAAGACCTCAATCCTCCATCCCATTATCATGGGAGGAGAAAGTGCTTTTTGAGATAGATCTCATAGGCAACACAAACTAACACATTTTCCAGGCATTTTTCAATTAACATAAAAGTATTTTGACACACAAAATCATTATGATAAAATACATTAAACATGAGGTAACATTGCCTAAACTTGTACAGAAGTCACCCACATGAACCTAGGGCAAGCATACAGCTGCAAATGTCAATATACTAATTCAATGTACAATTTTATTTTTTATAAAAAAATCAACTTACAAAAGACAACATAATCTAATTTATAGTAAGATAGGCAACATGGTCCTTACTTCTTATTTTTTTGATGAATTCAACACAGTACTTGCATTATAAACGATAAGTAACAAACTTGGAGATCATGCATAATAAACCATGCAATAAAATTCGAGTACACCTAGAATTACCTGTGTAGAAAGATTTTGAACTTGCAGACGATGATCAAAAGGGAGATGAACACTGGCCTTAATTGCAATGATATTCACAGTTGCCTCCCCTGTTTTATCATCAAAAGAAGCAAATGAGCTAAGTTCCAAATGTTAAATGGAAGAATGAAAAGAAAGTTGCATGAATTGACACATGCAAACAACATTAATGTGCACTTATCTTTCAGAAAGAAAGAAATTGTACAATATGAAGCATAGAGGACAGAATACAGAACCACCGCAAGGATAGCCAAAACATAACATGACAATTGACATACCATTTCAAAAAAAAAGTAAGCAAATAACACTACCAAATAGGGATTCTAATTTGTAATTACCATCATTTTTCATGCCAACCAATAATTCAGTCTCTTCTCCAGCTGTAATCACTACAAGAAAGAGAGATATCAAATTAAACACAGGCAGCTTTCATAACATACAAAGACAATTTATACACAATATAGATAAGACCATTACATCGGGCACTGTTCTTTGGGAAAACACAGACTGTATCAACTCCCGGAGCAGGGCTATAACTCCCATCACCAAAATCTTGGACATCCTCACCAACAATCCCAAGATCAGCCACCACTTCTTCAGCCGCCTCCCTACCCTCCGCGTCCGAATCCGATTGACACCTAGCAACTATTAAGTAAAAGAAATCTCATTTATCAACAATTCACAAACAAACTTACATCATGTCATGAAAATTAAACTCATGCAATCAAGTTTCAACATCCCATTACCCATTTCACCACAAGCATGCAGATCAAAAACCCACAAATGCATTCAACTGACTACTTAAATAATTTTCAAGTAGTTAACTTTAATCAGAAACTAAAAGTACCCTTTTTTTTTTTTTTTTTTTTTCTGATTCCTCTGATCAAAATCCAATGCAAATTTTACTTCCAAAAGCGACCAAACAAAAAGTACACTTCTTTTTCATTTTACAAAAGCAATTATCACAACAAAGTCAAATTTCGCTTCCGAAACCAATAAAGGCACAACAGAAACTCAATCAATCCATCAAAAAGTTCAAAATTTCAAACACCATGCAAGCGTTCAAAAAAGAAAAATTCAACACAAACCCAAAATCTAACAAATCTGGAACGAAACGAAACCGCAAAAACTCGAAACGGAATGAGAAAATTCAACCTATCCAGATCTCATATATCCAATCAATCAATCATCAACCGCTTTATCATCCACGCATGCACGAAAAACCCAATCAAAAAAGTCAAAACCCTAAATGATCAACTTCTCATAATCATAATCAAAATCGAAAATTTACAAAACAGAAATGAAATTGAGTCAAAATCGAGAAATGGGTGTGGATCTAGATCTGGAAATTGAACCTGGAGAGGCGAGGAGGAGGAGGAGAGCGAGGAAGAAAACCCTAAAGTTCTTCATCACCAACATTGGGAGATTTTGGGTAGGAGTTGGTATTGGTGTGCGTTTTTATTCTTTGATTTTAATGTTGTTTCGTGTGGAAAATGAGGGACCGAGAAAGAGAGAGAGAGTTAAGAGCTTTTAGAGACCAGGAACAAGTTTTTTCTTGGGTCAAACTCTTACAAACATTACACAGTGCCTAATTATTGACCTTCACAAACAAACCAGGAGGTATATTTTTTATATTTGAAGCAACAACTGGGCAGTAACTAGTAACTTATGTATGGTAAATTAAAACGGGAAAAGTTAATCTTTTTTGGTCAAACACATCTTGATTTATAACATAATTTTAGACATTTTTTTTTATTTATAGGAAAATAAAAAAATGTAATTAAATTTTTGATGGCTTTTATATTTTCCATGAAAGTGGTATTAAATTTTAAGCAAGTTGTGGGGGTTAAAAGGACCTAAGTAAGTATTTGGGCATCGGGCTTTGTTGATGGGCGCTAGTTTGTTTTAGACTAAAAGCCTCTTAGAACTGTAACTCAGCCCATGAGTCGAGAGTCCGAGGATTCGTCCGAAGTCGAATATCTCCTCGGACAGACCCACGATGACCCTGGGATTCGCCAGAAAGATCAAGGCAGAGTTACGGAAAAACCGTTGGTTAAGAGGGGGATTTAAGCACCCTCCAGACGCAACGATATGAGGGAAATATCTTATAAAAAAGCTGCTACTTCCACATTAAAGACCCTGCACCTACCTCCCTGGCCGCATTAATGGGGGAGTGACCCCTGAATAGTAGAAGTCAACCTTTTTGCTATAATTTAAAGACTTCCAGAGGGTGGTGGATGGGATAGGTGGCTAATAGGGTGATTTGTGTGACACGTGGACAAAGAGGGAAGAAGAAGAAGTATTTAAGGAGGAAAGAGGGCAAAGAAAAAGAGAGAAAGATTAAGAACTGTGGTCTTTGAGAAAAGAAAAAAAAAGACAAATAATATATAATTTGTCCTCAGCTTACGTCCGAGGAAGTTTGTTTTTCCCGTTTATTTTTTATTTGCAAACACTGTAATATTTTAGCCTGTTCATCAAGTTTCGAATATCACTAAACTAGATTGCGAGCCCACACTCTACAAATTTCATTGTTTAAGACTCATTGGGCCTGAACCCACGTGTGTTTTTGGGTCCAGGCGCAATTGTGCACTTACAATTGGCGCTGTCTGTGGGAATCTAGCGTGGGAGAACTCGAACACCATGGCAGGCTTAGGCCAACACCATGCAGAATCTCAGGGATCGCAACCGGAGGATCTTTTCGAGCGTCTTAAGCATCGGAGGGATCGTGAGGGTAGCGTTCACACCGAGTATCCTAGAACGAGTCATACTCACAGTGGAGGGGCTAGTACCGCCCATGAAGATGGTGCTAAAGCCATTCAGAAGGAGATTGATCACCTTAAGAAGAAGCTGCGTCGCGTCAAGCGGAGGCGTGCTTCACCCTCTTCCAGTACCTCTTCCCGGAAATCTCGGGGAGGTAGTTACAGTTCGAGGTCATGGTCACCTCCCAGCAGAACATCCTCTTACGAAGAGGATGGCCTATTGGGTCATAGGACTAGGAAGCTCCATTCCAGGGGCTTAGGGAACGATGCCATGAGCCGGGCGTTGCACCAGCTCTCCAAATCGCCATTCTCACGCAGGATTGAGAATGGGAGGCTCCCCAGGAGGTTCACCCAGCCCACCTTCACCATTTATAACGGCCGGACTGACCTGGTGGAACATGTGAGCCACTTTAACCAGAGAATGACAGTGCATTCTCACAATGAGACCTTGATGTGCAAGGTCTTCCCTTCTAGCTTGGGACCTGTTGCTATGAGGTGGTTCAACGGTCTCAAATCAGGGTCTATAAGTTTGTTCGGGGAGCTGACTAGAGCATTTGCGTCATGATTTATTACCTGCAGCAAAGTTCCTCGACCGTTGGACTCACTGTTGTCTATGGCTATGAAGGAGGGCGAGACGTTGAAAGCATACTTCGACAGGTATTGAGAGATGTTTAATGAGATAGATGGAGATTTTGATGAGGTGGCGATCAATACTTTTAAAGTGGGCCTTCCAACTGATCATGACTTGAGGAAGTCCTTGACCAAAAAACCAGTACGGAGTGTACGTCGCCTCATGGACCGTATTGATGAATATAAAAGGGTCGAGGAAGACCAACAGTAGGGGAAGGGTAAGACAAAGGTTATCCCGTAGGAGAGAAGGGATTTCAGGTCGGACAGGTATCACAACAACAAGCCGAGAAGAGATTACTCCGGGCAGCTTGGCTTGGCGGCACCTCGGCTCGGCGGCACCTCAGACAGTTAATATTGTATTCCGAGAGCCGGTGCACCAGCTACTGGAGAAGGTCCGTAAGGAACCCTACTTCAGATGGCCCAGTAAGATGGCAGGGGATCCTGCCAAGAGGAATCAGAATCTCTTTTGTTAGTACCATCAAGACGTGGGTCATACTACCGAGAACTGTCGGACCCTCTAGAATCACTTGGAGCAGCTTGTTAGCGAAGGAAAGTTAAAGCAGCACCTGTACCAACCTAGCAGGCAGGGCAGTCAGTTTGGCTCGAATAATCAGAGGAATAACTCATCTCGGCCTCTTTTGGGTACGATCAACGTTATCTTCGCTGCGCCTGGCAGGACTGGCTCATGTCCTACTAGGGTGATGGCAGTTTCGGACTCCCAAGCCGAGGAGGGGGGCTCCAAGCCAAAGAGATTGAAGCTAAATGTGCCCGTCTTGGGATTTTCAGCGGAGGATAAGGTTGGTACCATCTAACCCCATGACGACGCCCTAGTGGGTACTCTAAGGATAGGGAATTATGATGTGAGAAGGGTAATGATTGATCAAGGCAGCGGCGTGGATATCATGTATCCTGACTTATTTAAGGGGCTAAAGTTGAAATTAGAGGACCTCACCCCTTATGACTCGCCGTTGATAAGTTTTGAAGGGAAAACCGTTATACCAAAGGGACAGATTCGGTTGCCCGTGCAATTTGGCTCCGAGACGATCGAGGTCAATTTTATCGTGGTCGATGCAAATTCCCCATACACAGCCATCCTTGCCCAGCCCTGGCTTCACGCTCTGGGGGTCGTTTCCTCCACCTTACATGTTAAGGTGAAGTTCCCTTTGGGGGAGTGCATTGAAGAGATCCTCGGCAGCCAACTGATGGCCAGGCAATGCATATCAGCTGCAGTGTTGCATCAGATCGAAGCGCAGTCCTTGACCTCGGCTGTGAAAGACCTATAGCAATTAACGACTCTGGATGCGCCCGATGCGGTGATAGCAGAGGAGGCCGTATGCGAAGACCTTGAGAAGTTTTTGATATCCGGTGATCCCGAAAGGTTCTTCCAGGTTGGGATATGTTTACCACACCAAGAGAAGATGGAATTAGTGGAGTTTCTACAGAACAACATCGATGTTTTTGCCTGGGACCCCTATGAAGCTTCGGGTGTTGACCCAAGCTTCATTTGTCATCGTTTGAACGTCAATTCTGCTATTCCTCCTAGAAGGCAGCCCCCTCGGCGTTCCTCGAAGGAGCATTCCGAAGCCGTTAAAGAGGAGGTGCTCAAGCTCAAGAAGGCTGGGGCTATCAAGGAAGTTTATTATCCAGAGTGGTTGGCGCACACGGTCATAGTAAAAAAGAAGAGTGGAAAATGGCGAGTATGTGTAGACTTCACAAATTTGAATAAAGCCTGCCCAAAGGACTCTTTCCCGATGCCATGCATCAACCAGCTAGTGGATGCTACAGTCGGACATCCCGGATGAGTTTTTTGGATGCTTTCCAGGGTTATCACCAAATTCCACTAGCGGCAGAAGATCAGGAGAAAACTGCCTTTATTACTCCAATATGGAATTATCACTATAAGGTGATGTCGTTCGGGTTGAAGAACACTGGGGCTACTTACCAAAGGATGGTGACCAAGATGTTTGAATTGCAGCTTGGAAAGACCATTGAAATATATGTGGATGACATGGTAGTGAAGAGCAAGGCGATATCTGCGCACCTGAAAGATTTGGACGACACTTTCCAAGTATTTAGAAAGTACAGGTTGCGTCTTAATGCCTCGAAGTGTTCTTTTGGTGTAAATTCTGGGAAGTTCTTAGGTTATATGGTCACTCATAGAGGGATAGAGGTGAATCCGGCACAGGTCAGAGCCATTCAAACCTTACAGCCACCTCGGAATCCAAAGGAAGTTCAGAAACTAACCGGAATGATTGCCGCTCTCAGCCGATTCATCTCCCGGTCAGCTGATCGATGCAGGCCTTTCTTCCAACTGTTGAATAAGTGAAAGGGATTCCAATGGTCTGAAGAGTGCGTTGTAGCCTTCCAACAACTTAAGGAATATCTTTCCCGGCCACCCATTATGTCTCGGCCAGAGGTAGATGAGGTCCTATTTGCGTATCTGGCAGTGGCCGTTCATGCGGTCAGCCTGGTTCTCATAAGGAACGACGGTGGGGTGCAAAGACCGGTCTACTACGTCAGCAAGATGCTGAATGATGCCGAGGTGCGTTATCTGCTTTTGGAGAAAGCACTTCTAGCCGTAGTTCATGCCACGCGGAGGCTTCCTCATTATTTCCAGTTCCACACCGTTGTAGTTTTGACCCAACTACCTCTCAAGTCAGTGCTGCGTAGTGCCGACTACTCTGGAAGGGTGGATAAGTGGGGAACTATTTTGGGAGCCTTTGACATCAAATATAGGCCACGTACCTCGGTGAAGGGCCAAGTTCTTACAGATTTGGTGGCAGAGTTTACTGAACCATTATTGGAAGAAACTTCGAAGAAATCACACATGGATGAGAAATCAGTTGGCATGATTACAAACGAAAGACCTTTGACTTGGAACGTATCCGTTGATGGGGCAGCTAACCAGAGAGGGTCTGGTATCGGACTCGTCCTGGTATCCCCCGAAGGGATTGTCTTCAAAAAATCCTTAAGGTTGGCATTCTTAGCTACTAATAATGAGGCCGAGTACGAAGCAGTCTTGATCGGCATGAACATGGTACATAGGATGGGCAGAAAGGAAGTTCACATGCTCTCGGATTCTCAAGTAGTGGTCGGTCAGGTGACGGGGACCATGGAGGCTAGGGATCCTAGGATGCAAGAATACTTGACCGAGGTCAAACGTTTACAATCCAAATTTGATTCCTTTATCTTGTCTCACGTTTCTAGAAGTGGGAATACACATGCAGACTCCTTGGCTACCTTAGTGACGTCCTCAGCTCAGGGTTTGCCTAGGATTATCCTTGTCGAAGATTTGCTAGCTCCAGCTCTTACCACTGTTGGAGCAGCCCGGATCCATTTGATAAGGCCTGGACCTAATTGGATCGACTCTATGATATCTTTTCTGAAAAACGACATTCTTCCCGATGACAAGTCTGAAGCAGACAAGATCCGTCGAAAGGCACCGCGTTTTTGGTTGTCCGAGGATCAGAAATTGTATAAATGGTCCTTCTCCGGACCATATTTGTTATGCGTGCACCCCGAATCAATGGAGGCGCTTTTAGAAGAACTGCATGAGGGAATTTGTGGGAGCCATACTAGGGGAAGGTCCCTAGCTCATAGGGCACTGAGTCAGGAATATTGGTGGCCCAATATGCAGAGGGAAGCTCAGGACTATGCAAGAAAGTGTGACCAATGCCAGAGGTTCGCTCCTAACATCCATCAACTTGGAGGAGTCCTTAACCCTCTCTCCAGTCCTTGGCCTTTCGCTCAATGGGGATTGGACATAGTAGGACTATTCCCGAGGGCTGTGGGAAACAAAAGGTGGTTGCTTGTGGGGATCGACTACTTCACCAAATGGGTAGAGGCTGAGCCCTTGGCAAATATTAGGGATGTCGATTCCAAGAAGTTCATCTAGAAAAGCATCATCACAAGATTTAGAGTACCACATACACTCATTTCGGATAATGGCGTTCAATTTGATAGTAGAGCTTTTAGGAAATATTGTGGTGACATGGGCATCATAAATAGATACTCCACTCCAACTTATCCTCAGGGAAACGGGCAAGCCGAGGCCGTTAATAAGGTTATAGTTAGTGGCCTCAAGAAAAGGCTGGACGATACGAATGGCAAATGGGTAGAAGAACTACCACACGTTCTATGGACGTATCGAACTACGCTGCACAGATCCACAGGAGAAACGTCATTCTCTATGACTTATGGAACCGAGGCAGTGATACCTTTAGAGTTTGGCTTCCCCACATTGAGGACGAGTACTTTTAGCCCAGAAAATAACAACGGCCTCTTGGAGAAGAGCCTAGATTTAGTTGAGGAACGGCGAGAGATAGCTATGGTCCAAATGGCTTATTATCAGCAGAAGCATAAACGAGGGTATGATGCCCATGTGAAGCTCAGACCACTCGCGCCTGGGGATCTAGTCTTGAGAAAGGTTGTAGGTACTGCTAGAAACCCGGCCTGGGGTAAATTAGGAACGAACTAGGAAGGACTATATCGGATTATTTCTGTAACAGGTATAGGGTCATATCGACTAGCTGATCTAGAAGAAAGAGTTGTACAACATTCGTGGAATGTAAATAACCTTCGAAGGTATTATTATTAATAAAAGGCGCTTTTGTCGTTTGTGGTTTAAATTATAAATGTATATGGACTTATCAATTACAATTCTCGAAATGTCAAACAAAAACTTCGTTATGTATGGTCCTCGGACTACATACCTAGTGAAAATTGATATCTTATTATTTGTTAAACAGAACCTTAGTTATGCCGGGTTCTCGGGCCTTCTACTTTGGGGAAATTAACA
This sequence comes from Castanea sativa, assembly GCF_040712315.1. Lineage (NCBI taxonomy): Eukaryota > Viridiplantae > Streptophyta > Magnoliopsida > Fagales > Fagaceae > Castanea > Castanea sativa. The sequence goes on along the minus strand of NC_134019.1, from coordinate 40,057,233 downwards.
TTTTAAGTTACTGTTCTGAAATATCAAACAGAAACTTCGTTATGTATGGTCCTCGGACTACATACCTAGTGGAATTGATATCTTATTATTTGTTAAACAGAACCTTAGTTATGCCAGGTCCTCAGGCCTTCTACTTTGGGGAAATTAACATCTTAAGTTACTGTTCTAAAATATCAAACAGAAACTTCGTTATGTATGGTCCTCGGACTACATACCTAGTGGAAATTGATATTTTATTATTTGTTAAAAAGAACCTTAGTTATGTCGGGTCCTCGGGCCTTCTACTTTGGGGAAATTAACATCTTAAGTTACTGTTCTGAAATATCAAACAGAAACTTCGTTATGTATGGTCCTCGGACTACATACCTACTAGAAATTGATATCTTATTATTTGTTAAACAGAACCTTAGTTATGCCGGGTCCTTGGACTTTCTACTTTGGGAAAATTAACATCTTAAGTTACTGTTCTGAAATATCAAACAGAAACTTGGTTAAGTATGGTCCTTGGATCCCATACCTTGTTAAAGTTGATATCTGATTGTTTGTTGAATAAAATCGTGGTTAAATGGAGTCTTAAGTTATATATCTTTAAGTGTCAGACAGAAATTTGATAAGGTAGGATCCTCGGACCCCACACTTTATTGGAATTAGCATTTCAGATTATAAGTCCTAAGTATCACATGGGTTTGCAAAATGGGGTACTGCTTACCAGCTAAACCAGGTTAGTCTTTGTTAGGTTCTTGAACGCTTTACTTCACAAGGCAAATATGTGTATTGCTGTTTAAAGTTTTAATTGTTCAACTACTGAAAGTGGACTTATTTATCTCATTCTTTCTTTTGTTGTATACTAATGAGAACTTTTATGGTAAGCATAAAGAGGAAAAGATGAAATAAACACAATACAAATCAAAATCAAATAAAACTGTCTTTCATTAATTATGTCGATATATATCACTACATGGAAAATTCTAAGTACAGAAAAAAAAGAGAAGCCTTATGCATGTCCCTAAGCTTTCGGAGGAGGGTCTTGTTGAGAAGTGCTGGTAGCCTCGGTGTCTTTTAATTCCAGCTCAAAGGAAGACAGAACTTGTTTTCCTTTGTCTGTTGTAGTGGTTGGAGGGATGATAGGTTCCACACTTTGGCTCAGGCCCTTCTTGGCACCCCCACTCCCTTCCTTCTCTTTGTTGGAACCTGAAGGTTTTGTAGGATCCGGAATGAGCTCTAGGATCACAGGAGGAAGAGCAGGAGGAATTGTTTCAGGGGCAGGAGCAGCAGTAGGAGCCTCTTCTATCTCCTGTATGTCCAGGGGAAGCCAAATGTTCTCGGACTTCCTCAGCTCGGAGGCTGAAGGAACTCCTACTATGTTTAGGGCTTCCCCCCTGACCTGCTGACAGTATTCTCGGCACAAGGCCGTGAAAGCCTCTGTCAGTTGGTCTTCCGTTGCAGCTACCCATTCCTTGTAACTTGCCTGCTTTGCAGCCTCCAGAGAATGCTTGAAGGTGCTAGCTTCCTCCTTCAGTCGCGTAAGCTCCTTCTCCAAGTCTGAGCGTTCCTTCTGGGCTTGGGAGAGCTCATCATCCTTTTGATGAAGAAGCTTGCGCTACCCCTCCACTTGAGTCCTCATCGTTCTCAGATTGGCCTCGGGGCCGTCTCTTTCTCTTTTTAAGTTGGCCAACCGAGATGAGGGTCTCTCGTTTTCAGCTAGGGCCTGGCCTAAGGACTTCTCAGTCTCCAGACGAATTTCTTGCTCCATTCCGGCCCTCTTCCGAGAATCCTCCACGAACTTCTCAGCAGCAAAGACCTCTTGAACGGCCTGTGACAAAGTATCAGATGGTTAGGAGTACTAAAACATTTACAAATAGCCAGATATTATAAAGAACGAAGTATGCGCACGGAGAGAAACGTACCAGGGCTAAGTCCATTTTTAAAGAAAGGAACAGCTGAGGCTAGCTCATCTTCTCCAAGGCATCCATATCCTTGGGCAGCAGAAGGGAACGTTCCAACGCCTCGGCCAGATGGTGGGTATGGCCTTGCTGGAGTGCCCTAATGCTGGACTGGCAAGAGATTGGTGCTCTGTCCAATCTCAAGTCAGGAGACCAGATAGTCGGCACTTGGCGCACCTCGGCCATATCCCTAATTTCCCCACTCTCAACTGAACGGGCACGTCCCTTGCCCTTGTCCAGTTTCTGTTGCGGGGCTTGTTGTGGCTGCTGTCTTGGCTTCTTCTGTTGGTCACCACCAGCCTCCCCCTTCCTCTTTTTCTTTGGCTCCTCAACTGGAAGTTTAGGATTGGCTGGAGGAGGGGGAGGTGGCAAGGTCGGAGGAACTTGGGACCTTCCCGCTCTTTTTTGGGCAACTCTCTCGTCTCTCTTATTTAGAAGGCCGCTGAGCACGTCCATCTCTTCCTCCTCGGAATCGTCTTCGGGATAGGCAACTATTAGGCCTGCAACTCCGAAGGCCTCGGCGGGCTCTTCTTCCTCGTCAGATAGCACGACAAACTGGTTCCCTTGGGGTCTTTCAACGTCCTCGAGCTGAATCCGGTTTATCTCGTCGTCCAACGTGTGCGAAGAGGATACTTGCTCCTCCGGAACAGCAGTTGCTTGAGAGTGCATCGAGAGAGGGATCGCCGGGATAGGTTGCGTGTATAGGATGGTGTTGGGGTCGTCGGGGACGTCGTGGTCGGCAAGAAAGCGCGGCCTTGCTACGTTTATTCTCTTACGCCTCCTATCCCCCGCGATAATCGCGTTCTCTATCTCTTGGAAATCCGAGGATATTGGGTTGTACCCTAGTATTAGGTGGGCCGCTCTAAGTTGCAAGTCTTCACTCACAAATACCTCTGAGAGCAGGATGCGGTTCAAATCAGCAACATTGCAGTGGCTCAAACCAGGGCTCACGAGTTGTTTATCTGCAAGAAAGAATACCAACAAAGCCAAGTATGGTTAGATCTGCAATGCATATGAGAAATCGAAGTGGATAATATGTAAAAGGAAATAGACAATAGAAATTTTTGAGATTGAAGTTCGGGGTAGAGAAATTAACTCTTAAAGAGTCACACCTGGGTCTCCCCATACGACCGGGCAGTGAGGGCCATCATGCCAGTTGCCTGAGGCGATGAGGTAGTCGTCCTTCATGCCTTTATTAGACTTAGGCAGACAGGAAATCAACCTAACTACACTAGACCGTGATTTAATGTAGTAACCTACTTTTGTGAGTTTGTGACACTCATACATGAAGACAACATCATGCCAAGTGAGGTTTAAGCCCATCTGCTCATTTAGAGCGTCGACACTTCCTAAGACCCTAAATACATTGGGTGCGCACTGGTCTGGGCACAACCTGTGATTGCGAAGGTATTCCCTAGTTACGCTTCTCATAGGGAGGGTCATCCCACCTTCTATGAAGGCAATCATGGGGATAATGACCTCTCCCATTTTCCTAGAATCACCTACGGCTTCTGCCGGACAGTATTTCAAACCCACATCACTAGGGATATGGTATTTGTCTCTAAAGCCTTCCATCCCAGCGGCAATATCAACTAAACACTTAAATATACCCATCTAAGAGAAAGGAAAGGGCAAGTTTTAAGAAGGAATATGGTTAAGAAGAAATCCGAGGAGAAAGAAAGTAGAGAAAGTAAGGACTTACGAGTTTGTAGTTATGCGAGTTTCCATGGGTTTCTAGAGAGAAAAGATGATGATTGACGCTCTGATGTGATTGAATCCTGAAGAAATGAATGAGGGCGCAGATTTCCAAACGTCATGACGTACGGGAGGTGGCCTCGAAATTGGATTCTTCCCGCCCAAATTTTCAGGAGGTGATGAGGACCGTTGGATGTTCATCTCACCGTTGAACGTGGGGAACAGGGTGTAACTTGCAGTCATAAATGCGCGCGTTCTGGAAATCGAAGCGCCAAATGGCATTTTTTAGGAATGAAACGACCCCCACACGCATGGTGATGTATGAAACGTGTGAGGGGAGCTCTGTTCGGATCAAAACCTTACTTTTCTCCTCGGATGAGGAAAAATAAAGTTTTGAGGGGCTATTGTGGGGGCTAAAAGGACCTAAGTAAGTATTTGGGCCTCCGGCTTTGTTGATGGACGCTAGTTTGTTTTAGACTAAAAGCCTCTTAGAACTGTAACTCGGCCCATGAGTTGAGAGTCCGAGGATTCGTCCGAGGTCGAATATCTCCTCGGACAGACCCACGATGACCCTGGGATTCGCCAGAAAGATCAAGGCAGAGTTACGGAAAAACCGTTGGTTAAGAGGGGGATTTAAGCACCCTCCAGACGCAACGATATGAAGGAAATATCTTATAAAAAAGCTGCTACTTCCACATTAAAGACCCAGCACCTACCTCCTTGGCCGCATTAATGGGAGAGTGACTCCTGAATAGTTGAAGTCAGCCTTCTTGCTATAATTTAAAGACTTCCAGAGGGTGGTGGATGGGACAGGTGGCTAATAGGGTGATTTGTGTGACACGTGGACAAAGAGGGAAGAAGAAGAAGTATTTAAGGAGGAAAGAGGGCAAAGAAAAAGAGAGAAAGATTAAGAACTGTGGTCTTTGAGAAAAGAAAAAAAAAGACAAATAATATATAATTTGTCCTCAGCTTACGTCCGAGGAAGTTTGTTTTTCCCGTTTGTTTTTTATTTGCAAACACTGTAATATTTTAGCATGTTCATCAAGTTTCGAATATCACTAAACTAGATTGCGAGCCCACACTCTACAAATTTCATTGTTTAAGACTCATTGGGCCTGAAATTTTGCAAACATGAAGGATATAAGAAAAATAAGTAATCTGATGATGAATTTGTCAAAATTCACATTCTATAAAAAGATATTAAGATTGTAGTCTAAGGTTACAACCAATTTTGTAGTTAAATTTTGTTTAAAATTTTTTAAAAATATTCTCTAAACTAATACTCTTAGAACATCGGTTAACTTTTTTCTTAAAGTTTTTCTAAAATGGTTTATTAACAAATGCCTTAAGGGACCTGTTATACAAGACCCTTTGAAAAATATGTCACTTAATCCATAAACCACGTATGATACTTTAGAGACCAAATGTGTTATTTTTGAGATGTCTTTGAGGTTGGGATGGGTTATGTTCAACACGCTGGTAGGATTTTGCGGTAATTATTTAAATAAATTAATCTTTAAATTTATTCTAATATTTAATTTAAATCATGAAGAGGATAGATTTATAATGTGGTTTTTAAATTTAAATGTATTTTAAGAGTTACAATGGAGGAGAGAGAATTCAAATCTGCGATGTCTCTGTTGGAAATATTATGAAGTGTCATTTGAATTATAAGCTCTTAACAGTAAAAGTAATTTGTTTTTTGAATAAGTAAGAAAAATTAAATTGAATATTATCTATTTTACTTATGTACTTGCTGGAGGGGTAAGATTTGAATATGGAATATAGTCCATGGGCCCAATCCAAGGAGGTAGAAGAGCTCATCCCCACATTAGTCTTGAACCAACACGTAAATGAGAACCTGAGAATAAGGGACGAAAAGGTCGACCGCTCGAGGGTTAGGCCAAGGAGTGAGCACTCCTTGAGACGTGTAAGGCATGCCACTTGCACCAGAAAACAAAATACTGAAGAAGACGATAGAGATGTGCAAGCAAAGAAAAAGGGAAAATATTCAGATAAAGTAACCATCACTTCTACATTCAATGCATTGTACCAACTCCGCTGGTCGCATTAATGGAGAAATGACCCATAAACAGTGCCTTTACAACTTGCAGCACACTCTACCACTTCCAACAAAACCTTGATGGGACAAGCATCCAAAGGAAGATCTGTGACTGTACAAGTGGAAGGCCAAGATGCAATTTAGTTAACTATATAAAGAAAGGAAACCCCTCTAGAAGGGGGGACGAAAAAGAAAAAAGAAAAGCATACTTTATGCAACATTATCCGGTAACCGTGACTGAATATTATATGAACAATTCCTCTTCGGGCTTACCCAAGGAAGTGTTAATCCCAAATTCGGAATCTTTTTAAGAATCACTTGATGTTTTTCCTTCATTAATTCCGCAACTAAACTATACAAGCAAACCAATGTTGGCCTTGCAAACCCTTTATCTATCAAATAAATTGTATCGGGCTGTTATATTCAAACAACCTATTCTTATAGGGCTTAGCTGGTTTGACCCCTGTACTTTTATGCACATCCAATTTGATAGTTCTACTTCTACAAGAAGAGACTGGGGAAAGTTCATTTTTACCATTGTGATTTTAATAATGTGATACTAAGTTAATTTTTTAATTTTTAATATTTAATTTAAATATAAAATGTATATATTCAACATCGAGTTAGTCATTTTTTGAATAAATAAGAGAAATGATTTTATGAGTATGCAATTTTATGGGTTCTATTCTATTCCATGCGATTGCAATTTGATGAACACTAGAGAATAAACCATGAAAAGAATAAACATTTATTTATTTATTTTTGCTGAATAAGAATAAACCATTAATACTACATCTTTGTTTGGGATCCACTTATTTTGCTGAAACTGAAAATTTTTTGTTGAAAGTACTATAGATATAAGTAAAAGTTAACTAAAATAGTACAGTGAGACCCATAAATAGTACCAAAAGTGCAGCAGGACCCATGAATAATAGTAAAAATAAACTGAATAGTAAAATAAACTAGCAAAAATAATCTTTGCCAAACGGATATAAGTGTAAAAAAATGATATATTTTATGTGAATGGATTAGTTGTTTACCCTAAGAAAAAAAAAATGAATTGATTAGTTGTTGATAGCTTTGTGTTCCTGTTCACCTCATAAAGAGAAATTAAGGTCAAATTTCCCATATATTAAAAATGAGAGCACAAAATGTAGTTGTTAGGATATAGATAAATTTTCGATGACAATCCCTTTTATTCGAATGTGGAAGTTTGGTTTAAATGGAAAATAGGTCACTGTCCTGGGCATCCAAGAGCAAATTAATTTAGAGTTACCCACTTCGTTGATCATGAAGAAAAAAAAAAAAAGAAAGTCAAAATTAACCACAACGGAATAAGATGTAATGTGGTTCACCAAGTTCAAAATTAATTATGACCTGATCTTATATATTATATACGCTTAAATCTCACAAAATGTTTAGTGCAATTTATTTCTTAATAAAGCCAAAAGTAAGTCTTCCACAACGATTTCTAGGGTAGGTGCTTCACTTGAACGGTAAAGTGATTGAATCCCTTTTAAGAAAACCGTTTCAAAACCTTCAATTATGAATATTTTGAATAACATCCTTCCACAAACAAAATTAGTCTGATCATACCAGTACTGTCTATGTCTCTACGACATAAATTCCTTCTTTCCTGAATGGTAAAACTTGCAGAATTTGGCAATCTCCAAAGATATTTGCTAAATTTAACCATTGCTAGCCATACTAACTTATGATTCTGACAGCTACAATTTAGACATATTTTAATCTGCCATCACAAATATTATCATGAGATCAACTTAACAATGGGAAAAGAAGGCAGGCGGAGATGTTGGTTCACCATATCTGAATAAGCACAAAACAAAAGAGTGGGAGAAGATTATAACTAATAACGGTCTCTACAATCTATTTCAAGCATTTTCCATGATCTGTATGCGAATTACTTAAAAGAGTAAATGAACTAAAACTCCCATTCTTAACTAGTATGTAAGTCATAACAATATGGATGGTATAACGCTCCCATTTTCTCGTTGGGTCATATAGCTGCCAATACAGAGATAAAAAAGAAGTGATTAGAAAACATCTAAGGAGCATAATGCCGCTTGTCCATTGCGCTCCCAGACAAGTAGCACTCTTCAGATAAGCTAAGCACTCTAAACAAAAGTAATCACACCTACTATCTAAGCTCCTGAACAGATTGAAGTCAAGTGGATATTTCTGAAACAATTGTTCTAGAATGAGAACTGAGATGCTGGGTAGTTATAGACAACCTAGATTAACAGATTCAGATCAGGTGCAATACCTTACCTGATGCAATAGTAATACGCGGTTGAGATTGAAAGTTCAAAAAATAAATTTTCAATCTAAACCATTGAATAAAAAAGAGTTAAAAAAGTTAAAGTTAAAAAATGAAAGTGCTAAAAATTGATGTGAGTGGGTGTGGTGTAATTGCACCAGGTGCAATACCTAGATTAACAGCTGAGGGTGCCATACATGCAGTGATAGGTCAAATCTAAAATTTATGACTCTCAGAAAAACACACCTCCCATCTTGAAGCAGGGAAAATATGCTTGTTCTTTTCGTACCAGTGCATCTCTCAACAACTTTCCCAGCATGAAACTGTTAGAACTTGGAAGGTTCAAGAATATTAGTGAATTGACACGGAGATGCAAGAAATTTTAATTACACATAATATGGAAGATTCAACATAGATGCTCCAACCTTACATGCCCCATGTCCCCCCACCCACCCCCCTTCTTTTTTTCCTGATTTTGCTTTATAATTTAACTCACCCCAAGAGATTAGAGCCCATGACCTTTCACCCGCTACTATACTGTTGGTAACTTCATGTAGCTTCTAATTAAAGATCAGGGCCCACATATACATATATATATTATATACATTTTTAAGGGAGGAAGAAGAGTTGCCAGAATCAGACCTTAAAATCAAAAAGATAAAAATTTGCAATAACATTGCAAATACAGCATTGGGAATTTTCCTAAATGGCCCTAACCACCATGTTTACATCATCGAAGCCATATTTCAGGCTTGGTTGTGCATGTGTTTCAATATCAATTCTGGAAATGTTAAATTTACAAAATATAAGAGATAGATAATGATAAGGCAGAAACGAAATGTGCCTCATCCTTTTCTATTGTTGCATCAGAAATTTTTCGCACATCCTAATGCATCAAAGTGGAAAAGCTGCACAGTACCCCCCCCCCCCCAAAATGATAAATAAAATAAGCCACCCAAATCAAATACAAACCTGCAACGAGAGAGAGAGAGAGAGAGAGAGAGAGAGAGAGAGAGAGAGAGAGAGCTAGAGAATTGTTCAAAAAAGTCCACAGCCGCTTGTTTTAGTTATAGAGCCCAATTTCTTGGTCGTCTGCAAATGAATTAAGTTTTGATATAACAAAACCTGACTGGCAACTAAAAATCCACCATTTTACAAAATCTTCTCATTTATCAGTCATATTGCTGCTTCAAACTTTATTTTCCTTAAATCTTAGAAATCGAGAATGTAAGATTTCCAAAAGCACACAAACACCATAACTTTTCACTTGTTAGGTTGTCATGAAAGTGTGAATCTAACACAAACAAAGTGTTGCAAGATGAAACCCACTATAAAACCCCAAATAAGGCATAAGCGAGTAAAATTATATTTGCAAGATACTCAAAACAGAATACAAAATACTCATCTCTTATTTTTCTCTCCAGTTAATTTAGTTACTAGTTCAAACATGGGTAAAACAACCAGCAAGACAGCATGTGCGAACACAGCCCCCCCCCCCCCCCCTCTTTTTTTTTCCAAAAACCAAAAAGGGAAATAAGAAAACACAACAAATTAAAAGAGTAAATTTGAAAAATTGATACCAGTCCACTTTTGCCCCTAGCCTTGTTCACGATTAGCTAGGGGAATGTGCAGATTAGCGGTGTGGATGGCATCAATATAGTAAGTTAGGCATGGTTTGAAACTATAAAGGAAAATAACAACTCGAGTTTTTGAAACTCGAGATTTACATAAAAACTCGAGTCTCAGAAACTTGCTTTATGCTCGCTTTGCGCTTGCTGAGATGGACAAAATGCCACCTAGATCTCGAGTCTCTAAAACTCGTTTTACGCTAGATAAAACTCGAGTCTATAAAACTTAAGTTTTACTACATCTTATTTTTAAATTATGATATCATACGCATGAAACTCGAGTCTTAGAGACTCAAGTTTTATGTAGAGTAACTCGAGTCTTATAGACTCGATTTCCTCTAGACAGTATATTTAAAACACAGCCCGTGGCATTAACCCTTACAAAGACTCTCACATTAACACACTCACAGAAAAAGCCTAAAAACAGAGCTCCTCTCAGCCTCACTAACTCTCACTCACTCACCCTCACTAACTCTCACTCACCCATAACTCTCTCACACCACTCACTCTCACAAAACCACATTGTCCACTCTCACAAAACCACATTGTCCACTCTCACTGCTCTTCCTTCTCAGCAAATTCATATCTCAGGTAAGGGTTTGCATAATTTGATTGTCATTGTAGTTGGGTATGTTGTCTATGGGTGTGGGTTAAAGAGTTTTACCATTTATTTTGTAGATAGTTAACATAACTTAGTTAATTTATCAATATTGTGAATTATGGAACTTTGTTTTGTTAGTGTTAATTTTTTGAGTATTTATTTGTATAGTTTTTGTTATCAAAATTTTATTCATCATTTCTAGGTTTTTATTTTTATCATGATCTTACAAATTTCTTTGACTTTATTTATCATTGGTTTGGATATGAAATGGGTAGTGAATGAATGTAATGAATGGGAATGGGTATGTAATTATCAAAATTTTATTCATCATTTCTAGGCTTTTATTTTTATCATGATCTTTCAAGTTTTTTTGACTTTATTTATCATTGGTTTGGGTATGAAATGGGTAGTGAATGAATGTAATGAATGAGTATGTAATCATGCTCCTCTACCCACCTAGTTCTTTCAGAACCCTTTTAGGCATTATAGGTCACCACACAATGGAGTAATAGATAATTCCGTCTCTCCATCCACTAGGATTAGAAGGTTTACGTCTTGGCCTTTAGATATTAATGGGCACTCTATAACCTGGCTTGAATATGTTCATTGGTAAGATTGCATTACTTTTTTCCCTTACTTTACGACTATGTGATTTAACTAACATAGGACTTGACTTGAATAGGTTCACAATGCCTGATATTATTATAATCATATACCATGGTGGTCCGCTTAAGAATCCCAATGCGAACAAGGGATTGCCATTTGAGGGGCCGGGTATGAAGACCTATTATGCCCAAATTGATCATAGGTTGAAAACCCTTGACAAATTGAAGATGTTTGTCATGGAAGAGTTGTGTAAGAATCCTGATGTGCACAACATACAAATTACTTATCGTATGTCAAATGAAATCTTCAAGCACCGTATTAATTACAAGTATATGGTGATAGAAACAGACAAACATGTAAAGATCATGTTTGACAAGTTGGAGAGTATAGCTGAAGTAAGTAACATTAAGTTGTACATACAGTTGGAGCCGCGTGCAGTATGGCAAGAGGATATCCAACAAACAACCACAAGCTTACAGGTTATGATTCCGGATGCTCAATATGAGTATTCTACACATGTAGAGGATAATAATGTTCATGCCGGTGGTGATGATGATGATGATGATGACGACGACGACGACTATGTTGATGAGACTACTGTCGTTAACAATGATGATGACGATGATGACGACGACTATGTTGATGAGAATCTTGCCATTAATGGTGAAGATTTTGCCGATAAAGATGAGTATGAAGACATGATTGACAGAGGGGACTTTCGGGACTTTGAGAGGGACATTGATGACGATGAGACATTGAACGGTACTGAACCTGATGCAGAGAATGTTATTAGTGTCCAAAACATTACGAACACAATCCCTGCCTACGCACCTCCTGCGTTGTCATTCTCTGCAAATACTTGGGAACATATGGTTGATCCTTCGCATATTGAGGTGCCATTTGTGTCTACTTGGAGAGAGGGGATGAATTTGTGCAAAGGGTTGACTTTTGCCAGTAAAGTGGAGGTGAAGCGCGTATTAACAATTTGTGCCCTCAAAGAAAACAAACACTTTAAGATCACTAGGTCGACGAGGAAAAATTTTTGTGTGAAATGCATGCATGAGTCATGCAAGTGGTATGTCTACGCAGTTATGAAGCCCGAGCTCCAAAATCTATGGATGGTCACCGTGTATGTGGGTCCTCACACGTGTATACCGACTAGGGTGCGAAATGATGGTAGAATGATGAGTTGTAATTTTATTGCAGCAGAAATTCATAACAAGTTACGTGAGGATCACACTACTCAAATTAAGCATCTCAGCTCTCTGATAGAGACGAAATATAATGGCCATAAGCCTTCTTACTACAAGGTATGAGATGCGAAACAAAAGGCGATTGCGCTTATGTTTGGAGATTGGGAAGAATCTTACCAAAGGCTGCAAAAGTTGCTAATGGCGTATATTGATCAGGACCCGACTACCCAGTTTTGCTATCGTGTCACACCCACTGATGAAGATCACACCGTATTGTTGCATTATGTGTTTTGGTCTTTCGGTCCATGCATATCAGGATTCAAATACTGCAAGCCGGTTATCAGTATTGATGGGACCCATCTGTATGGTAAATATCAAGGAAAGTTGTTGGTTGCAATGGCAACCGATGCTAACAACAAGGTATTCCCTCTCGCCTTTGCTGTTGTGGATTGTGAGTCAGGGTCCAGTTGGAGGTGGTTTTTACGATGCCTTAGAGAAACGATTGGCCACCTGATACCTGACGACGGCATTTGCATAATTTCTGACCGACATCTCAGTATCAAAAACGCCATTGCAAACTGGCCTAGAAGGGATGATGGAAAAGCAGGGGTATTTCATAAATATTGCCTTCGACATGTTGCTAGCAACTTTAACACCCATTTTCAGAACTCGACTCTAAAGTCAGCGGCGTTGAAAGCGGGATATGCTAGTCAGGTAGTTAAATTTGGTACCATAATGGACTCCATTTAGCAGGTGGAAATTGAGGCCATTAGGAAGAAGAAGAAGGTGACGGGGAGGGATGGTAAGGAAAAGAATCAAGATTATCTTCCATACACATACCTAATGAGCGAGTCTGTGGATATGTGGACCCAGTCATACGATGGTGGGAGACGTTTTGGGGCAATGACAACCAATATATCAGAGTGTTTCAATGGTGTACTGAAAGGTGCACGGGGCCTTCCTATTGCCATGTTGGTTGAGTTCACTTGTAACAAACTTGTTCAATATTTCCACGACCGGCACAAAGAATACCATTATGAGTTGTCAGAGGGTAAGAAATGGAGTGAATATGCCTTATCCACGTGGGATGGAAATAAGCGTAAATCTGAGAAACACTATCTCAAGCCATTCAGCAATGAAGAGCTGATATTTCAAGTAGTTATCCAACTCAACATGTGTAGCGCAGGAGGGGGAAACCACAATTACGAAGTTCGGTTACGGGAAAAAACATGCAGTTGTGGGAAATGGCAAAATATAGGGATCCCGTGTTCACATGCAATTAGAGTATGTGACTATTTACATATTGATTCGACCACGTATATTCACCCATGTTATGGTTTGAACCATGCCCTTAACACTTATGAGCATGCATTTGTGGTTCCTAAGTCACAGTCATTATGGAGGGATCCCATGGGGCCAAAGTGGTTGCCTAATCCGGCATTGTTGCGGGCCAAAGGTCGACCGGTGAAGTCACGAATAAGGAATGAGATGGATGGAGTGAGGAATAAGGATCAAGAACCGGGATGGCGGAGGGAGGAAGCAGATTTGATAGAGAGTCAACCCAAGTAGACATGTGGATTGTGTCATGCTTCCGGGCATAACCGCAGAAAATGTCCACAGTCCCGTGGCGCTTCCACAGGCGGCCATGTTCCACACTAGGTAGGTAGATGGCAAAAAGTTATGCATCGGTTAAATAATTGTTGTTCATTCGATGTTTACCTAATGTTTACTATCTTGTCTCCTAACGTAAATACTCTACGTTTTTCAAGCATCCTTCCATGGACGACGTTTTTGTCATGCGGACCGCTAATCTTAGGAAAAGTGACTACGTTGTATTGGCTCTATGTGAACTTTTTGATTGTTGTTGAATGTACTTGTAATTCTCTATCCAATGTACCTCTATAAAGATTGTGATTTGAGTAGTATGGTTAGAATTGCAAATTAAGCGTGGTTGGACATGTTTAGAATGGTGATATATTGAGAATGACTTTTGTTGTGATTTGAGTGCATTTACATTGTAAAACTATGGTTATGCAAAGACCGTAACAATTTCTATAGTTTGGTGCCTAATGAGAATGCCTTTTGATGTAATTTAAGTGCATTTACATTCTCAACTTGTCTACCTCTCAATGAGTATTTGTAGATTACATTTTTAGCTTCTCTATCTATGTTTCCCAGCAGCTGTGTGCACACATTTCAATTTTTGGTTTGCTGCATGTTTTGGGGGGGGGGGGGCAGGGGGGAACAGAGCATTGCTCTCTGCCTGAAACAGAGCATGCTTCTGCTGGGGGAAAAAAAAATTTGCCCAGTGAAAATCGAGTTTTAGAGACTCGAGTTCCACTGGGCAAATTTTTTTGAAACAGGGCATGCCTTTTTGCCTGAAACAGAGCATGCTTCTGCTAGGGGAAAAAAATTTGCCTAGTGAAAATCGAGTTTTAGAGACTCGAGTTCCACTGGGCAATATTGCTGAAACAGGGCATGCCTTTCTGCCTGAAACAGAGCATGCTTCTGTTGGGGAAAAAAAATTTGCCCAGTGGAAATCAAGTTTTAGAAACTCGAGTTCCTTTGGGCAATCTCGATTCTTTAATACTCGAGTTTAGTTAAGAAAAATTCCCACTAAACTCGAGTTTTAGAGAATTGAGTTGTACTGGAAAATAAAATCGGTCCATTCAGTTTAATTTGGTCCCAATTCGGTCCTTGAAATCTTCTTTGGTCCTATTTGGTCCACGTTGGATTTATTCAGTCATTCGATTCTAGTTGGTCTAATTTGGTCCATTCAGACCACTTTGTTCCATTTTGGTCAGTTTCGATCCATCTTTGTGTACTTACATATATAATTGGAGACAACAGGTTTAGGTTGAGAGCCCTTATTCTAAATTTAAATTTATTAAAACAAATTCTCGAGTTTGGGGGTCAGCTGTCCATCATTGCTACACTGATGTTCGCAGTGCTACATGTGCTGCTCAATAGCTCGACATTGTTGAACCCTATCTAGTCATATCATTCACACTCACGTCAATACACAGATCTACATCCTTTTGCAATGCACTGTTTTCAAGGATGCAGAAGACCCCTGAAAAGTTTAAGATGCATTTAACACAACTCAGTATTGTCTTGTCAAGTTCATGTCAGATGAAACACAAGCATGCTAAATACTCTTCATATGAATACTGTTCAGCTAAATAGTCGTGGCAGTACACTGCAACTACTGCCCAGAACAAGAGAATCTCACTGTGACATTGGGAACATTTGAACAAAAAATTCGTATCGTGGTTTTCCAGCCTGTATTGACATGACAAGCCTGAATATGTTAAATTTTATTATTGAATACACAGTGGAATGAGGTTATAAATGTACCACAATTTTTTTCTTATTCCTACACCACTAACTTTGTAGGTTGAGTAAGCTATGAGTCGCAACGCCTCAACATCATCTCGTACACGTAGAAATAAGTTTCAATCTACTTCAACAAATGAATTATCACAAGTTCCAGCAGATCAACAACTACAAACATACACAGACCACTATGGAGGGAAATGGGTTGGAAAGAAGAGAGATTTCGTTAATATGCCAATATACACGTACGAGAGTCTTGGAAGCGTTGGCCAAATCATGGTCGGCAAACCTACAAAACTAAGTACAGATACCACCGCAATGGAGTTCACCGTAGCAGAACCACCATGGTCAACCCTATACGAGAAGAGGTGTGAGTTGGAGGTGTATTGTCGATGGCACGGGTTATGAGTTCCTAAGGCACGCTCAGCCGAGTTACCTAGAGATGAACCTACCAACATACTTGCTCGCCTTGAACAAGAGAACAATCAAATGCAAAGGCGGCTAGACCGTTTTCATGCAGTCCAAAAAGCTAGGAAGCATCTAAAGGGGAAGGCGCAAGAGCGAGCCATGAAGTCTATTAATGAAATTACTGCGTTAGATGATGAAAGTGACATTTCAGACTTCTCAGATTCAAGCAATGATGACTTCCAAAAATTTCTACCTACGAACATTCAATGTGTTGTTGATGTCTACACGTTTTGTGCAATACAAAATGTTGTTGATCGTGAGGGCAAATGATCCTATTGTACGTGCACCTTTTGCAAATCTAAAGATGAATTGTTCATTACTTTTGGCTAAGTTGATAGGAAATCACTTGCTCATTTTTTCCCTGTTGTTCGTTGTTGCTCGCGATAGTGGATCAAGGCCATGCCGGATGGCCTACTCTTCGAGCTTGGCACCCGCACCCACCTACAGTTACGAGCGAATAACATAAAATAAGATAATACCCATGTTGTAGTTACTAAGAAGAGTACATTGCAGAACACACACAATATCAGAAAACTACTTACTTAAATGCAAGTGGAGCATATGGCCATGGGCCATAATCACATCCAGATGGGGGCTCTATCCTCGGGCACAAGAATGGCAACCTTGCCCATGCCCAATACTGGATCAATATGCACGCCCCACCAATCTGTGATGCCCCTTTCTCGCTTGCCTGACACAACTCTCTGTACAACCAAGCCAAGCAACCACTACCCCAACTATACTGTGGCGGATCACGAAGGTCACGCAAGAACGCCAAGAACATCAAATGCACCCTATCTCCCGACTTGTCCATGAAAAGCTTATCCCCTAGCAGCGCTAAAATATAGCACCGGGCATACTGGTGTATCTGCATCTCCGTTGCGTCATGAGGCAGTGGTTCTGCAATGGCGTCAACAAGGCGGCTGATGAGAATTCTTTGCCCCATCAAAGTTTTGTTGTCATTCGCAGGAGTAAAACCAAGCAACTCCATGCACAGATCTCGCCAATCCCCATCCACCACAGCAGTCGGCCCAACTAAGACCTCACCGTCTATAGGAAGTCCGAAAATGACCTCCACATCTTGTAGGGTGATTGACATCTCACCATGTGGAAGATGGAACGTATGCGTCTCCGGCCGCCATCGCCCAACTAGGGCCGATATTAGGCAATGATCTATCTCTCTGGAAGGGGCCCTAAACAATCCTTCCAGCCTTAGCAATTTGATAATATCAATCACCCGATTATCTCCCATCTGAATGCTTGCCATCTCCTTAGTGCGACCACGGCACGTAAGTGGGCCCGGGTCCTGCAAAATCCATAAAAATTATAGCAGTTGTTACAACTACAAATAAAACTTTGAAAGAACTTGCTAACTAAAAGTCAAAGACAACGTAAAAATTAAAGTGGTTGTTAGAGCTAGATATTTCACCTCACCATTCCAAATGTCCTCTGATCGATGATATCGTTATCGCGTCAACAATGACTCATCAAGCGGACCAGGGTGCAAGATCTGTGGCTCGTCATCAATCCGAGGCTCCATACTGCAAACATTCAGATACTCAACTGTGAGATCATTAATAGTGCGGGGGCAAAGGAATGCTATTCTACATGCAACGAAAATCTATACTGAAGAGCAGCTTATTGGCATTATTTAAAAAAGGATGCTAAAAGAATGGAAAGCAAGAAGAAGTACAGCCTTGATCTTTTATGTTCCTATGTTTACCTATTCACTTTTTTTTTTTTTTGTGTGGATGTTTTTTGAATTTACTGAATTGATCCTATCTGGGTTTGCAGACTTTTTAATTATTTCTGAATTGGTTTCATTTGACATTTGTTACTTAGTGACTGAAACAGTAAAAATTTTGATGTCTCAAGCTGGTTAATAGGATAATTTGGTAATTGTGAGTAAGCACTCTAATTTAGTTACTGCTTCATTATGGCCATCTTTTTAATGGATTCCTATGGAGAAATCTAGAGCTTGTGCAATTAAAAAATCCCATGAAAGTTTGATGGGTTTTTTTTTTTTTTTTTTGGTTAGGTAAGATGTTGAAGTCACTAAAATAAGATGAAACCATAACATAACTGTTAAGAGGAGATTCAATTTGAACAATGCCTTCTTAGCTGCATTTATCAGTTCCTTTTTTATATATATACAAATTAATAATAACACCATCTCAAATTGCTTTGTCACATAAAATCATCAAATACAACCTTGTGAATAAACAAATCCACTAGAGTCTAGAGTAGAATTCCATAAGGGTTGTCTTAATTTGATCAAAAAATAAGCAACTATTGTCTTCAATATAAATATGAAAAAGTTGACCCCCCTGCATGGTTGAATAAGCTGCATTATATTTTTGAATAAAATCTCCCTGGAACAATCTACTTGCTGATAAATTGTAAATCACGATTGTCTTGTCACTTCTACATGCAAATGCTTTAAAACTTGCTTGCCAATACCTGTATCCAAGCCCTCTCCTAAAAATGTTCCTCAACATAAACTGACTAATACATCTAGTTTCCCTTTTCAATTACACCCTTATTAATGCAACTAAGCACTTACGTAAGGATGTTTTGGTTATTTTCTTGTAAACTTTTGCAACATATGCATATGAATCACATAAGCTAGTGCCCAAGAGCTTTGTATTTAGTGTTTAAAATTTTTGTTGCTACAATAAAAGGACTCTAGTGCCATGTATATGAACCATTCCTTGTTGATTTAATAGTTAATACCAAGTAATAGGTGTGCCAAGTGGTGGGTTTTTCATGTTTATGGCAAGCAGATTTGCTAAGGAAGTTTTTTATTTTTTCACATTCTGTTGTTGGCAATACTACATAATTATAGCTGATAGGAAAGAAAATCTTCTCATCAAGGTTTGTTCCACCTGAATTTTGTGATAGAGAATTTGCCAATTTTTATGTGTGATAAGTTGATCCCTGTTATTTTGAGATCATATTTAGTATTAAGAGTTTTCCTTGAATTAGTACCACTCTCGAGACCTGCACAAAAACAATGCTTTGCCCCTAATGTCCAATCAACTAATGTGCCTGAACACATTTCAAGGAAAATCATCTATCTTTGGGTTTGAGTGGCATTTCACCCTAATAACAACAATTTCTACCCTCTGCCCAAATGGAGGGCTAAGCTGAAAAGAAAACAACGGCAAAAAAAACTAGTTGTAATGATTTGCTTCTGAAACATTGAGATATCTAAATAAAAAAACTCTCTTCGACCACTCTAATTCCAAATTTCGAATTATTAGTATTATTTTATTCTATAACAACACTCTCCGACGACTAAACGGAAACTCTCATTCCAAAGGAAGTACTCGACCCATTATAAACAAGACCCAAATCAGAAAAACAACACTGAACTAAAAATCCTTTCTTTCCTCATTTGTACTGGGTCTCCACTCTCCAACTCAATCAAAATTTGAAAAAGAAAAAAAGAAACTAAAACAAAAGCAAAAGCTTGGGGTTGCAAAAGCAAACAATGGTGGCTTACCCGGGAATGAGCATGGGAGAGGCGCACAGAAATAATAATAATAAGT